>NC_135401.1:2327500-2452500 GCF_051989625.1 Stigmatopora argus | reverse complement strand
CTAATAAATAAGTAGTAGTCCACCTAATAAATAAGTAGTAGTCCACCTAATAAATAAGTAGTAGTCAACATAGATACGCAGTCAACATGAGTTAAGTGGTCACATAAATAAGTACGTAAATACAAAATGACTTAAGTGGTTAGCAGTAAGTCTTGATTAAAAAAATGTAATTAACCCAAAAAAAAATTGCCCCAGAAAAAAAAACAAATGTCATGAAACCGCGATAGTTGAAGCCGCAATATTCGAGGGATTACTGTATTGTCTTTTATGATGCTCTTTGCATGTGCTCTTTTATCCTCCTTAATCCATTTCCAGGGAATCAGACTCTGCGAATCCACAAAATCAAGCGGCTCTACTCGGAAGCAAAAAATATCGGATGAGGAAATCCCTAGTTTCGACGCCACCGTTGAAAATGTGTCCGTGACTCACGCTGTTCTGTCACTCGGGTGGACAAGCGAGCCGGATATGCGCCAAAATCATAAGCCGCTGCCTTATTTTGATCAAAAGCGCTACGCTGACCATTACAAGGCTTGCCGAGTTGACAGAGTGCAGCTTTGACACTTTTCTTCTCCCCTTGGCTTCCTCTCAGATCTAATGACTCAGGCCGTGGGTGATAATACGCCCCCAGGGTCCGAGACACATTTGGCCTTCCCACTCTTTCCGAGACAAAGGCCAAAATTCCGAGGAGAGAACATTTAACCTTTTGAGAAGATTGATAAGAAAGCCTGGCTATTGATTTGCTGTGCTCAGAAAACACAAGTCTGAATTGACTGCGGGCATCTTGAAGAGAGGCTGCCAAAAGAACTCTACGTGGGGCACGGGTGTCAAAGTGACAAGCCGAGGGCCAGCCGGGTCCCGGCCATCCATCGCCGTCTTTGCGAAGCCCGACGCGCCTTTGATAAACATTTTCAGGCCACCTGGACTAGAGTAGCCTCTCTAGGGGGGAAGATATCTTATCCGAACCGCGCACGTTCAGTTTAAACCGGATTAATTTGACATCAGACGGCCCAGTGAATTTCGCCGCGTGAACCCCCGTAAACAGTAAGAACTTGTTTTCATCTCGCCAGATGGAGAACGACGGCAACAGCCGAGCTGGGCTTCACCTCGGGGTTTGAGATCTCAGCCCTCATTAAAATCCAGTTTGAGAGGAATTAATTTGGTCTATTTTTAAAAAGGAAAATTAACATGCTCACCCGTAGTCAAAACAATGAAGACAGTGTTTAATTTAATTCTTGGCTTTTGCTTATACTAATAATTGCTCGCTTAATACTTTCGGTGACATTGACGATTCCGGCCTTCTGCTGGGAATTGAAATGAATCTTTCAGATGTCTGGCAGATATGTTGATGTTGTTGATATACTAAAGAAAATGAGCAAGTCAAAATGATGTATTCTACCTATATATTTATTATGAAACGCTAATTTGAAGAGTCTTACAACTTGTGTTGATGTATGTTGCATAACCGTGACCGGACATTTCGTCGAAAGACGTTTGGTCCCCGGACGTTTGGTCCCCCGGACGTTTGGTCCCCCGGACGTTTGGTCGACCGGACGTTTGGTCGCCGGGTTCGCTTGCTGTCAAATTATGACAGAGTTTACTGTTGATATTTTGATATTAGATATTAAACTCACTCACTCTCTCTCTCATGATTATAATTTTGAGAGCTGGTTTCAACAGTAACAACCCGGTGACCAAACGTCCGTTCTACCAAACGTCCGTTCTACCAAACGTCCGTTCGACCAAACGTCCGGTCGACCAAACGTCCGGGGACCAAACGTCTTTCAACGAAACGTCCGAGTACCTTGCATAACCACCAACGTACAATTCAATTTGTACATTGTGTGTGTGTGTGCAGGCAAGAAGGAAGCATGGCTGCATATGAGCCGAAATAACCCTGTTTTAAATTGATTTCTTCATAACGTCAATTGACCAAACATCATGGACGATAATCGGTCGATCTAACATTCTTCCGCTTATTTGCAGATCAGCAGTACTCGCCGTCAACCTGGCGATGGTTCGATGAGGAAAGCTCCTCCCCCCCGCTCCAAAACATGAAGGGTCTCTCCGGCGGCCGTCCGGCCCACCTCCAACTCACCTCCCCCACCTCCTCCCACACCTGCGGCTTCGGAGACGTGGACCATTCCTTCGAGCGTCGCCTCCACCGCGGCGATTCGCGGCCCCCGTCCTACCTCCTCAGCCCCACCGAGAGCTGCCCCCTCGAAGGCCGCCACCGCTTCTCCCCGAGGAGTTCCATCCACTCGGAGTGCATGGTGGTCCCGGTGTCCATGGGACCCGCCGACCACTCGGTGGCATGTAGCACTTTTCCACGCATGCATTACGGGAGCGTTCCACGGGACGGCGGGGGCCCCGGCTACGGCGGTTCCTCCTCGCACGGCGGCAAAACGAACCGGATCCCGGCAAATCTGCTGGACCAGTTCGAGAAACAGAAGCCCCTACACCGTGACGGCTTTCACACGTTGCAGTACCAGCGGGCCTCCACCACCACCACCACCACCACCACGAACAGCGAGCAGCGCAACGAAAGCCCCGGTAGGATCCGCCACCTGGTCCACTCGGTCCAGAAGCTCTTCACAAAGTCCCACTCCCTGGAAGGCTCCTCCAAGATGAACGGAACCAAAAGCGACTCGCACCATCACCACCATCACCAAGGACACCACAAACACAACAAGCGGAGCAAGAGCAAAGATCGCAAGGGCGACGGTAGCGCCAGGCATCGTTCCGCCGGTTGGTGGAGTTCCGACGACAACCTGGACAGCGACAGCACGTACCGACCGGCGAGTGTTATGTCGCGACACCCCGCGGACCAAAGCGCTCACTGCTACCCGGAATCGCTGCACGGCCACTTGGCGGGAGATCTGTCGCTAAAGACCTCCAAGAGCAACAACGACGTCAAGTGCTCGGCGTGCGAGAGCGTCGGCATGGCGCCGGACGGCAAGATCATGAAGAGGAGCTCCTGGTCCACGTTGACCGTCAGCCAAGCCAAGGAGGCCTTCAGGAAGTCTTCGCTGAATCTGGAGAAACCTATGACGCCAATGGACCTCAAGGCCAACCTCAGGCCGTGTCACTTTCTTCAGGTGAGTTTTTACTGGTCTGACTATTGCGAATCAGTTTTTTTTTCATGGGTGTCTGACAAAATCGTCACGGGTTGAAGGTTTCTTACGAGAATTTACGTGACCCCAATGCTTTTCTTCAATCTTGTTATCAGGACTCCAGGATTTAGATAGAGCCATAGTCTTTTGGTGTCCAGAAATCGGATACATCTTCCTGGGAAAAACTAAATTCCAGTACTAAAGTAAACAATATCTTGCATTAAACGTAAAAAACTCACTTGTGCCTGCCATTGCTCGCTCAGGGCGCCGTCGTCTTACCTAGGGAAGACAAACTAGACCCCTACGGACTCACATCCTGGTTATACTGCTCACGTGACTTCCTTTTTAAATTTGTCTACGTGCAGGAAACACCCTTTCGGAATGTGCAATGCAGTAGACCATCTTTTCGATTCATACAGAATGTCATAAATACCAATTTTTTCTTAAAATGTTCCCTTCAAAGTAACACATTTGTACTCCCTATTAAAAACATGAATATGAAAATTGTGAATCAGGGGGCGTCTTATCCGAGACAAATTGTACAATTCAACGAGTTTAAGGCAATTTTAAGGGTGCGGCTTATACGTGGGTACGGCTTATATGCGAGAAAATACGGTAATTTCAATTGTAAAATCCACAAAAGTGTCCAAATCCCACAACAAACTCACAACAAAGATGTTCCAAACAGTCCCATGCTAAAACCAAACAAACGAGACGTGGAATAATTTTTTCTTGTTTGCAAAAAAAAAAAAAACACAACAGGCAGATTAGACAATTCAGTAATAGCTCTTTTGGAGGGGGGGCACAAGGATATAATCCATATTAGATTATGAAGCATCACGCCGTTCCATTTACAGCAATGTGCTACTTAAAGACTTAACTGTAAATTCCGCCTCCAGGCCAAATAAAAGCAGCACGTCAGCATATCGAGAGTGTGTTGTATGGATTTTTAGTACGCCGTAAATAGCCCGCCGATACATCTCTCAAATTGGCCGGCGGAGCCAAAACAACACTCTCTTTATGCTTGTATCAACATAAAATGTTTGGGGGATTGTTTTCAGCGCAAGCGGCCGCTATTTCCATCAAGTTGAGTGCCCGTGTCTGCAGTCAAGCTGCCCCGTTTGTCCCCTCCGTTTAGGTTAGCGTCTGCCTGACGGCGTCGTAAACATTTCTAAAAATAGCCACTTCTCCCGCTTCCTGTCGCAGGGCTATATTTAGCCCGGCGTGGCGTTATCAATCCAATTCACGTGGGCCGAGACACGGACGAAGATCAATGAGTTCCCGCGGACGGAGGGCAGGTCGGAGATGCTATCTGGTACGCTACGTTAGCTTTTTTAAGGCCACGGTAAAAGTTCAAGAGGGAAAGGAATTGTTTTTGTTTATGTTATAGTTGCACATTCGCTAAGACAGGGCGCCTTTATTGGATTGGATTGAATTGGATAACTTTATTCATCCCATATTCGGGAAATGTCATTGTCACAGTAGCAAGAGGGTGAGAATACAGACACAGAAAGACATAGTTACAAGTTAGAGTTGTTACAGTCGCAAAGGCGGCAGAACAACAAAGCAAAAAGCACAAAGTACAAAGCAAAGTATATGGGATCATTAAGAATCATTATTATTTTGTAAGTAGTGGTAAAAAAATAAATAAAATCATTAGGACAGAAAAGCAACACTTTATTTTGTAAGTAGAGGTACCACTCTATATGAAAAAAACACTATTTTGTAAGTAGAGGTACCACTGTATGTGAAAAAAAATACTTTATTTTGTAAGTAGTGGTGAAAAAAATCAAATCATTAGGACAGAAAAGCAGCAAAAACACAAAACGAGCCAGAGTGGGCGGAGCTAATGCTACCGGCTGCTATCTTGGTTGCAGTAGCAAAAACGGATACAGACTCAAGAAAAAGACGTTGGAAGTCTTCCACAAGATGGGGATTTTTAATTTTAATTTTTCTATTTTATTATATATATGTATTATATTATATTATATATTTTCATATTTTTTTATATTATTATTGATTTAATGATTGATCATTTGAGTTCTTTTCCACTTCCGTTAACTCCACATAAAAATCGCCAATCCAATATAATGTTACACTTATCAGTATTGTAATATTAAATTATTATTATTTTTTGCTCATCCTCAATGAACCCCAAATTATTCCGATATCTAATAAAAACAACATTTTTTTGTGAAAATTTATCCTTACTCATTCATTGGCAAATGTTATTGATTTTTTACTTTACATTAAAACCTTAGTCAAGTGACCACTGATTTTTCCACAATAAGCAAAAATGACATTTTATTTTGACAGCATTTGCAAAATTGGACTCAACCACAACTTTTCAACACCAAGATAACCAAAAACTAGATGAATGGACATTCATTCTTTGTGTGTGTGTGTGCGTGTATGTTATTCATTACAAGCCAGATGGTTTGATGATGATCTACTCACCTTGTTTGTGTCCTTGCATGGCATCAGTGGAAAAAAAAAAGTTTAATACTACGAGATAGATGAGCGAAATATACAAATGAGTCGCACGGGCATGAAGCAGGTGCACGGAGATTTGCGTTCGAGAAGACGATATGATAGATCGATGAAATGGTGATTGGGTCGGACAATGATAGATGGCTAGTGGCTGATCTGGCTCCGAAATGACAAATGCCGGCGAATCAGGCTATCGCTCTCTGTCTGTGGCTAAGTCATTTCACAAATTAGCCCCCGTTAGCCTTTCCCGACAAACCTGTCATTTATTCACCGGCGCCCAATGAAAGCGGCGAGTGGCCTAAACACATCAATCTGCAACTGGCAGTTGACCCATCTGGAGGAATTTCCATCTTAAAGATGTATCATGGCCCCCTTGGCTCTTTCCTAATCTGCTATTTAAGCATTTGCTTTGGGAGGGCGAAAGATTATAATACTAATTATGAGTTACCTCAAATATGACACATTCCTCCTTGCATATAAAAATACTGGGAGCTAACCAAGGTCATTGGTTTTATATCTAAGAAAAAAAAGGAATTAAACACTATAAACGGCAATGGTGCTTCTACTTACGAATGCTTCAAGATACAAAATTTTCAGGTTACAAAAGAGTTTGAAATGTACATTTTTGTATCAAGGTACGTTCAAGTTTTGAAGCTTCAAATTCAGAATTAATTTATATTACATAGAAATGAAGTGAGGTATGAAATGGGGTGCTTTTGTTTGGATTTCTTATTTGTTGCTTTTTTCTGGATAAATAGCATATATATTTCTTTCCAAATTGGCATGCTTTTATCATTTTTAAAGGCTTTATAGTGGGTAGTATTAAACATTTTGGAACAAATTATGCTAATTCAATGTAAAATGCTGCACTACTTAGGAAAAAGCCAAGGTACGAAAAATGAGTTTGTAAGTAGAGGTACCACTGTAAATGAGAGAGTACTGGCACCAATTGAAAATTCACTTTATTTTGTAAGTAGAGGTACCACTGTATATAAGAGAGAATTGGCACCAATTGAAAAATCACTATATTTTGTAAGTAGAGGTACCACTGTATTATGAAAAAAAAAATCACTTTATTTTGTAAGTAGAGGTACCACTGTATATGAAAAAAACACTATTTTGTAAGTAGTGGTACCACTGTATATAAGAGAGAATTTGCACCAATTGAAAAATCACTATATTTTGTAAGTAGAGGTACCACTGTATTATGAAAAAAATCACTATATTTTGTAAGTAATGGTACCACTGTATATAAGAGAGAATTGGCACCAATTTAAAAAAATCACTTTGTTTTGTAAGTAGAGGTACCACTGTATTATGAAAAAAGTCACTATATTTTGTAAGAGGTACTACTGTATATGAAAAAAATCACTTTATATTGTAAGTAGTGGTACCACTGTATATAAGAGAGAATTCGCACCAATTGAAAAATCACTATTTTGTAAGTAGAGGTACCACTGTATTATGAAAAAAGTCACTTTATTTTGTACGTAGAGGTACCACTATATGGAAAAAAAAAAACACTATTTTGTAAGTAGAGGTACCACTCTATATTAGTGAGAACTGGCACCAATTGAAAATTCACTTTCTGCCTGCGGACTAAATCTGCAGTTCTGCGCATTTAGTAATGCATTATGTCGAACGAGGCTGGTGCTAACGTGCATGTGCGTCTACTTGATTTGAAGTAGGAGCTTTGTCAGCCATGCTTACTGTCAGATGGCAACTAACCAATCATTCTGGCTTCCCTTGGAGGAGCCGCCTAAGTACCCAAAGCGGAACGCAGCACCCGTTCCGACGCACACGATCTATCCTTGGGAAAAGAAAGTCTCTCGGCGGTATTTGCCAATGACTGGCCATTTTAGACTACTCTCTCTTTCTCTCTCTCTTTATCTCTCTAGCCCGTGTGCCCTTCCATTTCGACATCGCTCTGCGTCTGGCTATTTTTAATTTGATGGCAGTGACTTTTCTTTCTCTACTTTTCTCAGAAAGAGAGGTGCTGCATATAGATAGAGCTGCACAGTTAATCAATCCAATGCATACATTAGCGCTCTGGCGGTCGAGTAGTTAGCGCGTTGGTCTCAATGTTCTTGGGTCGCGAGTTCGATCCAGGTGGGTTCTCACCGTGTGAGGCTTGCGTGGGTTTTTCTCCGGGTACTACGGTTTCCTCCCATATTCATATAACATGCATGCTAGGCTAATTGTATGCTAAATTGCTCCAAAGTATGAGTGTGAGGAAGAATTGTTGTCCTTTGTTGCATTGTGCCTTGCAATTGGTGGGCTTGCAATTCAGGGTGTCCACTGCCTGAGGCCCGTAGTTGGCTGGGATAGGCGCCAGCACCCCCCGAGACCCTTGTGAAGATAAGCGGTTCAGAAAATGAATGAATGCATACATTGCATTACATTACATTGCATTGCATTGCATTGCATTGCATTGCATTGCATTGCATTGCATTGCATTGCATTGCATTGCATTGCATTGCATTGCATTGCATTGCATTGCATTGCATTGCAATGCAATGCATTGCATTGCATTGCAATGCCTTACATTGCCTTGCCTTACATTGCCTTACATTACCTTACATTACATTAACTTGCATTATATTACATCACATTAACTTACATTACATTTACATTACATTACATTAACTTACATTACCTTAACTTACATTACATTAACTTACATTACATTTACATTACATTAACTTACATTACCTTAACTTACATTACATTAACTTACATTACATTTACATTACATTAACTTACATTACATTACCTTACATTAACTTACATTACATTAACTTACATTACATTAACTTACATTACATTGCACTACACTACATTGCAATACATTACATTACCTTAACTTACATTACCTTAACTTACATTACCTTATATTACATTACCTTACCTTAACTTACATTACCTTATATTACATTACATTACAATACATTATAATACATCACGTTACGTTACATTACAGTACATTACAGTACATTACACGACATTACACTTCATACATTATATCACATCACATTACTTTACATACATACCAAAAGATAGGTTTTGAAACAGGGTTGCTATTGTGTACTTGACCTTTACTTGCACTTTAATTACGCACATCCTTCCCTCTGCGCAGGTACCCCAAGACGAGTGGGCGGGGTACCCCGGGGACGGCAAAGACGAGGAGATCCCCTGTCGTCGGATGCGCAGCAGCAGCTACGTCAAAGCCATGGGGGACGAAGAGAGCGGCGAGTCGGATTCCAGCCCCAAGACCTCCCCCCATAAGTCCCTACGACCAGACGCCCTCATCAAGGCCGTCATCCGACCCAGAGAGCTTTTGGACTCTCACCTCAGGTACTTTGCATGCGAGACTTTCAACTTCACACCAAAATTCCCTTTTTTTTTTCTTCTTCTGTCCGCTCAGAATTTTAAAAAATGAGAAATTGAGATCTCGTTGTCACCTTTCGACGGCCCTCGTGATCTTTTTCGAGGTTCGCTAGGGGTCACGAGTTGGATTGCCCTGGCTGGTGACCGTTCAGTGGCCCGTGGTGGAATTTCCACGGGTCAACCTCCAATTTGACAGCTGAGACGTGAACAGGCTGTCAGGTTATGTCAGCACCTTCCCTGGCATTCTCTTTCAAGCTGTTTTTTGGAGGTTCCGGCGGTCGCCTCCATTTTCAGCCATAAAGAATGCATCAAAAGCGCAAGTCCACTCGGGCGGAACCGCAAAGAAATGAACGTAAAATTACAAATTTGCTTTTAATCAACCGATTAAAATGTCTTCCGCCCGCATGAGAAGCAAATGTACACAACCATAAGCGGGCCAGATTGGAACATTTTTATTTCTTTGCATCCAAATTGCAAAAAAAATTAGGAGAAATGCATAAAATTGAGTGGTTCGTGAATTGGTCTCGCAGTTCTGGGGTCGAGGGTTCGATCCCAGGTCGGTTAAATCATACAGTATTTAAAAAAAAAAGTTGACCAAGTGGTTAGCATCTCAGCTAGCATGTCGAGGGTTCGATACCAGGTCGGTCTTCACTATGTGGAGTTTGCATGTTCTCTACGGGCAGGTGTGGGATTGTCCGGGTACTCTGGTTTCCTCCCACAACCCAATAATATGCATGCTAGGCTAATTGGATGCTAAAAATATTCCCTAGATATGAGTGTGATTGGTTGATTGTCTCCTTGTGCCCTGCAATTGGTTGGCCACCAGTTCAGAAATCGACGGGGATAGGCTCCAGCACCCCCCGCGACCCTTGTGAGGTTAAGCCATTCAGAAAATGAATGTTTTAAGTCATTATTAAGTCTTTTTGAAGTGGTGTTTTTTTCCGTTGAAGGGCCATTCTATGCGAATCGACGAAAAAAAATTCCGATTAAAAAAGGGTTTTTAACAATACCCATTTCTATTTTTGCCCTAATCTCTCTAAAATGTCAGTTCCAGCGGACCCTCGCCCCGCGAAGTCACCTCCGTCCGTCCAAGTCCCCCTTAACTTTGTTTTGCTCTCTGCCCCACAGCTCTTATCGCCTGGATAAAATCAACAGCGACGTGCGCAACTACATCAGCAATTTTGCCGCAGACTTGAGGTGAATAGACGATCGCTCCGTTGCTTATCACGGCCTTGCTTGCTTGACTCGTGATGGAATTCATTATGGACGCCAGCCAGTACAAGGTCAATGAGACGTGACGGGAATCCCACTTTGTTTGCTTTCATGCGCATTTGGCAACGTCAAGTTTGCGTGACCACAAAAAAAAACATTGCGCCATGTTAACAGAATGAAGTCATCTTGGGAAAAAGCCATAAAATAATTACAATAACATCGGTATTTATTTTTACATTTATTTTACATTTTTACACCTGAAGTTGTTCAGGGTCTTTGATGAGAATTGCTTTTCAGCGTAAACAGTTTTCAGCTGGTGGTGTTCTTTGATATTTGCAATGCAAAAAGTATGCCCATTTATTAGATTAGATTAGATTTTATTAGATAATTTTATTCATCCCCATATTCGGGAAATGTCATTGTCACAGTAGCAAGAGGGTGAGAATACAGACACAGTAAAAGACATTTTAGACATAAATAAATAGGTAATAAATAAATAATAAATTAATAATTATATTAATAAATATATAAATAAATATATTAATAAATATATATATAAATAAATGAATTATAAATAAATAATTATATTAATAAAGTTATAAATATATAAATAAATAACTATATTAATAAATATATAAATAAATATATCGATAAATATATATAAATAAATAAATCTATTAAAAAATATATATAAATAAATAAATTAGCGTGTTGCTGAAAAAAAATATATATATATATACCCATATAACCCCAGTTGCTAAATATTCTGGTAAATATGCAACAACAAAAATTGACTCTAAAATATTCCCACCGTATTGAAAACTTTACAAAGCGATCTATTCACAATTTTGTCTTTCTGCCTTCAGTCAGAGCTACCACTTGCAAAGCGCCATGCACCCGAGCATTTCCCTGGACCCCTCGGCGCACTACAACTCCCCCAAGTTTCGCTCCAGAAACCAGAGCTACATGCGGGCGGTCAGCACCCTCAGTCAGGCTAGCTGCGTTAGCCAAGTGAGCCAGGTTGCTCCACCAATGGCTTCGTTTCTTTTTCTCCTTCCCAATACCCTGTTTTTTCTGACCAGGTGAGCGAAACGGGGGTCAACGGTCAATTCGAGTCCGTCTGCGAGTCCGTGTTCGGCGAGATGGAATCTCAAGCAATGGACGCTCTGGACTTACCCGGTTGTTTCCGAACCCGGAGCCACAGCTACGTGCGGGCCATCCAGGCCGGCTACTCTCAAGACGACGATTGCGTGGCGCCCATGACCTCCACCGTCGCGTCGACCATCAGATCCAGCGCGGGTAAGGTGGAATCCGCGTAAATTCCGGTCGTCCGACACGAGAGTAGATGCTTTTAGTTGTGGTCATGGCTGAAAGAGTTGGTGTAAAATTGCGGTAATGACTATCTAATCCTTGCATGGCGTAATTTTTCTGTGTTTCCATTGTTTTGGATGGATGCAGGATTTTCATACTTGGTATTTTTTGGGATGCCGTGAGTCATCTTCTCGTCCAATGGATGCATCCGAGAGTAAAGCTATGAACCCTATTGAAAATCTCGAGAGAGATTAAAAAGCCACCACAAGGCTTTTACCCGATATTTGAGGTCGGACTTTATTTTTTTGGAATGTACTGTAAATTGGGCTAAAGTACAGTGAGCGTTTCACATGAATTTTCTATTCGTAAACCTTAGCAAGTGGCTAGCGTGTCGCCCTCACGGTTCCGGGTTCGATCCCAGGTGGGTCCTCACTGTGTGGAGTTTGCATGTTCTCCTTGGGCTTGCGTGGGTTTTCTCCGGGAACTCCGGTTTCCTCCCACATTCCAAAAACATGCATGCTAGGCTAAATATACGCTAAATTGTCCCTAGCTATGGCTAATTGGTTGTCTGTCTCCTTGTGCCCTGCGATTGGCTGGTAACAGATTCAGGGCTGATTGGCCGAAGTCAACTGTAATAGGCTCCAGCACCCCCTCGCGACCCTCGTAAGAATAAAGCGGTTCAGAAAATGAATGACTAAACCTAGTATCGCATCAAAATTTCGAATTTGGGGAAAAAGAACAATGACAATGTTTAAACATGCCTTACTTATGAATAACTGTAAAGCACCTCCAGGAATACTGAGCCGTGATTAGCCAATGAGTTCAAAGCTGCTTCCGGATTTCGTGACGCCTCTCGATGAACGGATTCTCCAAGGAAACCATGTGTCCAAGCGCATGCTGAAGACAGACCGGGCCCGGCAAGAAAAAGCAACCTTCGGCGCGCCGTGACGTGCCGCAACGCGCCAACTCGCCGTGACGTCACGTAGGGAGGGTTAGAGGTGTGACCATCTGGAGATGTGCTTTTTATCAAAATACACATGTTTACACTGCTTTCTCAGTTTAACGCAAGGGAACTTGCATTTTAGGAGGCGGGCCATGAGGGTTTATGGTCCACATTTGAGGCCATTGTAGTCTGGAATGAATCGGTCGGAGTGGACAACATATTTTCAATAGGGTTCATACTATACTTCCTGTTTGGTGGGAAATGTTTTGGAAATTGCTGGTCTTTGCCTCTTTTCGTTGCACAAAGTTTATGTTTCGGGAGCTTAGCTGCTAGCAGAACAGCATGCGTTTTTTTTATAGGCCCTCGACGTGATAAATATTTGTTTTTTCTTGTGTTCTAGAGCCCAGGAGGTTCTCCTTTGTGCATTGAAAAGATGCTAAGAATGCATGCTAAATTTTTTTATGTTGAGAAGGCAGTGTAAACCGTCCACGGAAATGAGTCAAAATGGGAGCACGCAAATAATCTTGTGGAAAACGTCATGGATAGATTCGATATACCGTAGTTTCTCGCATATATGGCGTATTTGTCGCTCAAAAAAATGATGACTGAATTGAGGGTACGGCTTATATGCGCATAAATTAGACTTGACATGCACGAAACTGTGAGGTGACAAAGACGAAACGCCATAACGCAAGACAATGCGGCCTATACGGTCATTTAGTTCAAAATAGAGAAAAGATAAATAGATAAAACGCTTTAAAAAATATATTTTGACGTCTATGAATGAAATTCAAGAAAAAAATTAACCGTATCTTGCATAAAATGTGAAAAAACTCACTTGTGCCTGCCATTACTCGCTCAGGGCGCCGCCATCTTACCTAGCAAGGACAAACTAGACCTCTACGGACACACTTCCTGGTTGTACTGCTCACATGACTTCCTTTTTTAATTAGTCTACATGCAGGCAACACCCTTTAGGAATGTGCAATCCAGCAGACGATCCTTTCGATTCATAAACTATCTCAGAAATACCACGTGGAATGATTTTTCTTCAGATTTTCCCTTCAAACTAACACATTTGTACTCCCTATTAAAACCATGAATATGGAGGTCAAAAATTGTGAATCAAGGGGCGGCTTATACGCGAGAAATTGTAAAATTCAACCATTTTAAGGCAATTTTTAGGGTACGGCTTATACGTGGAGGCGGCTAATATGCGAGAAATTCCGGTATTCGTGCAAATTGTAGGAAATAGCCATGATATCATCCACAACGCTGTAATCTTGTTTTGACTCATAGCAATTAGTGCATGTCTTGATGTTAAAAAAAGCGCATTCTCTCCAGTTGCTCACACCTGTGGCCATATTACAAATACATATTCACATTTGTCTTCCAGACAGAAATTATGTGCAGGAAGACTCTTGTTTTTCCGAGCCGCCCAGGCCATACGAGGATTTTACGGCAGATACAGTCCCTTTGACTCACGACCATCTAGGCTGCCCCGTCAGAAGAGACAAGACCTACCGTCAGGATAACGCGGTGGCCAAACCTATGTCCGGGCCTGCCGTGTCCCCGGTCCTCTTCAGATCCCCGAGACCCGCCGTGGCGGAAAGGCCTTCGCCAAAAGCCATTCAGGCCAGCATCAAGGAGTCGGCCACGTTGGCGGCCGCTATCAGCATGCAATGGAAGGAGGAGGTCTCCGCCATGCGTCTGGAACTGGCCCAGCTCAGGAGGGACCTCTGTCAGGAGCTCCGAGCTTTCAACAGTAATTTCGATACCTTCACCAAGCATTACAACACCTGGTCGCCCCAGAGTTGCAAAATTCCAGGAGAGGTGGCTTCCGGAGCCACCCAAACAAGGTCCGGTGCCTGCGGAGGACCAGGTGACCAGGGGTTCGGAACACCCGAACCGGATCGAAGCACGACTCTGGCTCAAGAGAAAGCAAAACGAGTGTCCACAGTTTCTGTCGGGACCCAAGCGAGGAGCAAGGTCTTGGTTCGGCAATCCACGGCCGACGCGGCGGTCAATTGTCCGGAGGAGAAGGAGAAATTGAAAGGGGCGCGGAAAAACCTGCCCAAGCAGCTGTCCATGGATCCGAGTATTCTTACGCGTCCCCAGTCCATGTACGTGGAAAGTGCCATACCGCTTTCCTTGGAACCAATCAAACCATTCTTTGCCAAAGTAGCCAAAACTAAGCCTCTGGAGTTGTCGTCGGTAAAACCAGAAACACAACCGGATCTGCGGGAAGAGGGCCCCGGTAGCTCGTACGACGCTGTCGCCACGGAGCCACCCGACTCCGACGGTAAAGGGTTTCTCGCAGAAATGTCTCCCGAAAAGATACGAAATGTTTTCATCACTTTGCAACAAAGCTTTGACAATGAGCCGGATTCCATTGAATTCAAATCCGAAGAATCGGACTACACGGAGACACAAAATATCCAGCTACCCTATCCAGTCCCTGTCTTAATGGTGTCTCCCCCAGATGACCATGACGATGCATCCGATTCTGAGCTTGATTTAGTTGGAGACAATGCAGACCAAACGACAAATGTCAGCTCGGAAGAATTCCCAAATTCGACAGTCCCGAGAGAACCAGACGTAGAACCGATAGACTTACCCGGGGAATCAATGGCCGACTGGCCAGACCAAAACCAGTTGTTAGATCTTGATGCACCAACAGTTCACAAAGATCCTGCTCAATGTCCTTCCATTGTGGTAACAGAGTGCTTTGACATAAATCCACCAGAGAGTCCAACAGATAGCGATCCCAATCCTGACCCGATTGCATCCAACACCCGCACCGGTTCCGTCTTCGGGCAAGCGCAACCAGATTCAACTTCCTCATCGGGTTCCACCCAAACTCGAGCAAATGCCGAACCAGAGTCGGAGGACTCCGAATGGCCACCCCTTCCCGAACCTCTGGATAACCCCCCGATGTATCACGCCGACCTAGTTCACTTTGACTTAGTCATGCTGACATCTCTGGACCAAGAAGATCTGGATTCCGTGTTCATGGACCCCGAACCGGAGCCATTTGACCCGAGTACCGAATCTGTTTTCGAACTTGACGGTCCATGCGGCCGATCAGATTCTTCCCAAATATCGGGGACCGATCCCTCCACGGTAGCGTGTCCCTCAGATCAGTCATCGGCGACCGATCCCGTCAACCTCGATCCCTCTTCGGAAAGCGACTCCGATTCCGTGCCCCTCGGCGGCGAATCGGGATGGCGGAAAACCCAAGTCACCGTAACAATCTCACCCCCAAGTTCACTATCCCCCGATACCTCGTCGGAAATGGACTTCGGACCCCCCAAGGCGTCACCGGAGCCGTGGTTACCCGATGACGATCCGGATGATGTTGGCGAGCCATTTGTAGGAGAGGCAAGCACGAAACCAGGCGAGATAGGAGAAGGGTCAAGCAACCCCACGGAAAATTCCCAAGTTATCGCCAAGGAAACGACCACGGAAAGTCTGGAGGAAACTTTTCTCTGGTACCGATGGCAGAAAAGGACCCAGAAGAAAGAACTAGTCCAGAGGAGCGCCAGTGTGGAACTCTGGAGTGGGAGATACGAATACAACAGTGCAGAAATCACCTACGTGTCCCTCACTCTTTGAGATCGTACTTTGTTCTCAGCAGGCAAAATGTAGCCCAAAATATATCGTAGTAAAGTCATCTACAGTTTTAGGCCAAACCAAATGTTGCCATTCCAAGGAAGGACTATCTCATCAAATTCCATAAAGGAAAAACTGTTTTTTATACTAGCAAAACGCATCGTATTCTGAGAACTTGGACTCGTTTAGTTGGTTACTACGGTTCGAGAATTTTTCAAGAATATGACCCGAACTGAGAAACGTCCTTAGGACAAATGACCAGGACTAGAAAGGACCCGTTCCGACTATAAAAATGCTGCGGAGGACTTTAAAATTGAAAATCTTCCTAACCTTCATACGTTTGCGTGTGTTTTTACTCTAAAACCGAGTGAGATGATTCGGACGGTTATTGTGTAACCACGAAAATGAAAGTTTGCTATGTGAGCAGATAGATGGACAAAGTTCTATAAAATTGGAACGGACGCTCATGTCGAACAAATTCTGGAATCCGGAAAAACGTTGATGAAAGTTCATTCATGCTCCAAATATATTCCCAAAGCTAAACTATAAATGTATTTACTGTAAATATACTGGAGATCTGTATACACTATTACCTTCCACACGACAGCAGAAAATTTACAGTTGGACTACCGTATTTTCTCGCATATTTGTCGCTCATTAATATGACGACTGAATCGAGGGTGCGGCTTATATACGCAGAAATTCGACTTGACATGCAGAAAACTGCGAGGTGACAAAGACGAAACGCCATCTTACCTTTACCGGTAGTTAAACAGACACACTTCCTGGTTGTACTGCTCACATGACTTCCTTTTTGAATTGAATTTCCTTATGATATTGACCCAAATGCCGTAATCCCTCGAATATCGCGGCTTCAACTATTGGGGTTCGAACTACATCGCGTTTTTTTCCTGGGGGAATTTTTTTTTGTTAATTAAATTTTTTTGTAAGTTCATAAAAATGTGAAAAAAATATATAAAATATGTATTTTTTTTTAAATAGGGCTGATGCTACTTCACTGTTTTTCGTTTATCGCGGCCATGTCTGGTCTACATTAACCGCGATAATCGAGGGATTACTGTAATATGCAATCCAGCAGATGATCCTTTCGATTCAAACCGTATCTCCGAAATACTACGTGCGATGATTTTTCATAAGATTTTCCCGTCAAAGTAACACATTTGTACTCCCTATTAAAACCATAAATGTAGAGGTGAAAATTGTGAATCGGAAGGCGGCTTATACGAGAGAAAATGTCAAATTCAACCATTTTACGGCATTTTTAAAGGCGCGGCTTATACTTGAGGGCGGCTTATATGCGAGAAAATACGGCAATCCAAACAGTCACCAAAGGTCAAACAAAAACCAAAAAAAATACTCATGTTAAGTGATTATTTTTATATACCTACGGAAAAATATTATCACTGGGTCAGCATCACCATCCAGGTTAATTGTGGACATTATTATTACGTGGATATTTTTCTATGCACATCCCAAAATGAAAAGGATTTGGTATTACTGCCAGGCCTTTTTTTAAAGCATTTAATTAGACCTTCTACCTTCTAATTATTGCATTTCAAGAACTTCATAGTTGGACAAGTTATAGCTTTGCAATGTGTCCAATTAATAGTTCCAACTGCGGTCTGCGCTTTAATAAAGCACACGGCAACAAAAGGAACCCGAAAAAAATATATATATATTTTTTAAATGAGTTTGCTGAGGCAGAAAGATTTTAAAAACGATGGCGAGTTAATTGCTTGTATTGTTGTCGTGGTTTTGTCATTTCAGTAACAAAGCCCGTCTTTCTTTCGCCATCTCATTCACAGCCGACTTTTCATTTGCCAAACAGGATGTACTCTATAATACTTCCCGCCAAAATGAAATGACTTTTTTTTTAATCAAATGGAATGGAAATGTGTCAAATAGCCTCATCATGAAAGTCATTTAATTCAAATGAGGGACTTCGAAATGTTGAAAAAAAATCAAGGCTCCTCGAAACGTAAAAAAAAATCTTTTATTTTGAAATTGTCCCGACAGAATTGCTCTCCGATTGTAAACACTGTTTACAAGGCTCCCACTACTCTCAACCAATCAGGAGTCGGGGTGCATGTCAAATTCCGATTGGGTTCTGAGCGTCCAATCACATTCGGAAGTCGTTTCCAGCTTGACAAACGCATCCAATTTGAAGTATGACAAACATGTCAACTGAGCAGGAAATGGAAACTTTGACAACATGGCGTCCGCATCACGTAAGTACTTTAAATTGATATTCAATGCATCCACGGTTTTTCACATGATGATTGGACAGCGTAACGATACGAGGGATGAGTCGCTAGGGACCGATCTTCCCGTATTTATGTCATTTAATGTGTTTAATGGCGCCATTGTTCCATATCATTGATTGGTCGAGTGTATTGACTGTTTTTTTTGTGTTTTTTGGGGGACTTTTCAAGTGAAATTCGTTGTTCTTTGAGTACAAGCTACGGCGGTCATAAAAGAGCAAATTACCCAGCGTGCTTTGTCCGCTGCTATTATTGGATGTATTTATGGTGACGTTATTGTTTGCGGTCTACTTTCAAGTCCACTATTTGTACTTGTCTTACCAATGACAAATACAAACAGATGTTTTGACATTCAGTGGCCCAAAAATGGACCAATCAATGCAGTTTCATTTGGTGAATGCTTATATTAAGGAATTAAATTAAGATTAATCATCGGATAGGTCTTGTATTTGAATAGATATTGAAGAAATGGGTTTTTGGAAGTTTAAAAGTTGGCACAAATTGATATTTATTGGTCCGGGTGTCCCGTGCCTGGTGACCGTAGTTGGCTCCATCACCCCTCGCGATCCTTGTGAGGATAAGCGTTTCAGAAAAATGAATGTATGCATATAATAGATACTCCAAACCAATATTATTAGAGTATTATATAAATATTATATTATATTATGAATAAATATTCAAGTATCCAATTATTTAATACATATATTTTCAGTTAAATGGAATATATTCTAAGAAATGAGAAAATAAAAATGTGGAAAACAGGATGGATTTATTTATTTTCTATTTTTTTAGACCATTAAAAATGATGTGGGATTGAAAAAATATGTAACTGGAAATATTTTTTGGGAAAAAAAATTGTTTTTACTTATTTTCTTTCCCAAAAAATGATTTTCATGGAAAAAAAAATAAGTTTAAAAAAAAATCTACAAAAAATATTTCCAGTTAGATTTTTTTTTCAATCCCAAATCATTTTTAATGAAGTCAACATTGATTTGATATATTTATTATGTTCATTTTCGATCTGAAACATGACGCCGACATGTTCTTTTTGCAGCCGTGTCGTTCACGCCGAGCTACAAGAAGCCCCCCCCTCCGCCGGTTCCGCCCCGCTGCACTTCCAAGCCCCTCATCTCCATCACGGCCCAGAGCAGCACCGAGTCCACCCAGGATGCCTACCACGAGGGCCGCCGCCGCCTGCAGGGCGGCGCCTGGGGCGCCGAGGGCCAGGACGGCCTCGCGGCGGGCCTGAGCCCCGGCCGGGGACTCTACGACTCGGTGGACAGCCTGGACAGCGGCAAGGCCGCCACCCTGGCCATGGAAGCGGCCGGGGGGACAACTGGCGGCGAGAGGCGCCCGTCGTCCGCCGACGGTCACGGCTCGGTCCTCACCTGCGACAAGGCCGTCCTGGTGTCCAAGGCCGAGGAGTACCTGAAGACGCCTCGTTCGTCCGTGGGGATACAGGTTAGTGTGAGTATGAGGCCGGGGACGGAGGGCGGTCCGCCTTACTATACAGTCTTTTTAAGAGGGAAAAAAAGCCTTACTATACATGGTCGTTTTTTAAGAAAAAAAAGTCTTACTATACACTCTGTCGTTTTTTACGAAAAAAGCCTTACTATACTATGTCCTTTTTGAAAGAAAAAAGCCTTACTATACTATGTCGTTTTTTAGTAAAAAATAGCCTTACCTTACTATGTCGTTTTTTACGAAAAAAGCCTTACTATACTATGTCGTTTTTTTTACGAAAAAAGCCTTACTATACTATGTCGTTTTTTAAGGAAAAAAGCCTTACTATACTATGTCCTTTTTAAAAGAAAAAAAGCCTTACTATACTATGTCGTTTTTTACGAAAAATAGCCTTACTATACTATGTCGTTTTTTAAAGAAAAAAAAGCCTTACTATACTATATCGTTTTTTAAAGAAAAAAGCCTTACTATACTGTGTCATTTTTTAAAGAAAAAAGCCTTACTATACTATGTCGTTTTTTACAAAAAAAAGCCTTACTATACTATGTCGTTTTTTACGAAAAAAAGCCTTACTATACTATGTCGTTTTTTAAAGAAAAAAGCCTTACTATACTATGTCGTTTTTTACGAAAAAAAGCCTTACTATACTATGTCGTTTTTTAAAGAAAAAAAAGCCTTACTATACTATGTCGTTTTTTACGAAAAAAAGCCTTACTATACTATGTCGTTTTTTAAGAAAAAAGCCTTACTATACTATGTCGTTTTTTAAAGAAAAAAGCCTTACTATACTATGTTGTTTTTTAAAGAAAAAAAAGCCTTACTATACTATATCGTTTTTTAAGGAAAAAAGCCTTACTATACTATGTCGTTTTTTAAAGAAAAAAGCCTTACTATACTGTGTCATTTTTTAAAGAAAAAAGCCTTACTATACTATGTCCTTTTTTACAAAAAAAAGCCTTACTATACTACGTCGTTTTTTACGAAAAAAGCCTTACTATACTATGTCGTTTTTTAGGGGGGGAAAGCCTTACTATACTATGTCGTTTTTAAGAAAAAAAGCCCTACTATACTATGTCGTTTTTTAAAGAAAAAAACCCTTACTATACTATATCGTTTTTAAAGAAAAAATCCTTACTATACTATGTCGTTTTTTTAAAGAAAAAAAGCCTTACTATACTATATCGTTTTTTAAGAAAAAAAAGCCTTACTATATTATGTCGTTATTTTAAGGAAAAAGCCTTATTATACTATGTCGTTTTTAAGAAAAAATGCCTTACTATACTATGTCGTTTTTAAAGAAAAAAGCCTTACTATACTATGTCGTTTTTTGAGAAAAAAAAGCCTTACTATACTATGTCGTTTTTTTAAGAAAAAAGCCTTACTAAACTATGTCGTTTTTTTACGAAAAAAGCCTTACTATACTATGTCGTTTTTTTACGAAAAAAGCCTTACTATACTAAGTCGTTTTTGTGGAAAAAAAAGCCTTACTAAACTATATTCTGTCTATTTTTTAAGAAAGAGGAAATGTTTTTTTTTTAATTCATTTAATTAGATAACTTTAAATGACATTTACATACACCACTTTGACACCAGTGGGCTTAGCTTGTCTATACAATATTTACTTGACAGTATGCTTCTATATGCCGTTCGTTTCCATTTTTCAGACCACACACAAACAAAAATATTGTTTTTGAGACATTCATAAATCACGGCAAGCTTTGACGGTCAGTCCAGTTGCAGTTTAATATAGCTCAAATAACCGGGGGAATATTGTTCCGTTCAGGTGGAGGCCGCCACGGACTCGGAATCGGAAAGCAGAGGCTCCAGGGAATACCAATCGGTGGGGATCCAAGTGGAGGATGACAAGAAAGGGTAAAATCTCGGACTACAGTAATCCCTCAATTAGCGCGGTTAATTTAGACAAGACATGGCTGCCAAAAAACGAAAAAAACGCAAAGTAGGGTACAAAAAAATTCACAGAAAAAAAATCTGCGATGTCGTGAACCCGTGATATTCGAGGGATTACTGTACATGCCTCTCACTTTCACATTGGTTTTCCTTGTGTCTCTCTCGCCGGCGTCCAATCTTGACGACCTTTCTCCAACCGGTCTTCCAGGCAAGGGCGCTTCAAACGTTCCAACAGCGTGACGACGGCCGTGCAGGCCGACATGGAGTTGGAGGTCCTCCCCGCCACCGAAGACAAGGGCTTGCAGTTTGGGGGGGGCTTCCAGCGCGCCTCCGAGCCGGCTCAGTACGGCGCCGTGCGAACCGTGCGCACCCAGGGGCTCTTCAGCTACCGCGAGGACTACCGGACCCCGGCCGAGCCGCGGGAGGCGGCCGGCGAGCCGGCCTGGCGGCTGGAGGCCCCCTCCTCCCGGGAGAACGTCGTCACGCCCGCCGAGTCGGGGCGGAGCTCGCCTTCGGCCAGGAGGGACGGCACCTGGTTCACGCAGCTGCTGCACGCCCAGACCAAGAGGATGGAGGCGTGGTGCAAAGAAATGGAGGCCCAGGCGGAAGAAAACGACTTGTCCGAGGAGAGTAAGTTGCGCGAGGAGGACGCCGGGGTGAGCTCGGCACACCCGGAAGAAAAAGACATTTTAATGACGTGTGATTTTTTTGTTTTTGGCCTGGCAGTCTTGGGCAAAATCCGAAGTGCGGTGGGGAGCGCTCAGCTGCTCATGTCGCAGAAATTCCAGCAGTTCTATTGGCTTTGTCAGCAAAATCTGGTAAGAACCGGACGCCAAGATGGACAAGTAGTAGTAGAAGTTGTAGAAGCAGTAGTGGTAGTAGTAGTAGCAGTAGTGGTAGAAGTAGTAGTAGCGGTAGAAGTAGTAGTGGTAGTAGTAGTAGCAGTATTAGTGGTAATAGTAGTAGAAACAGTAGTGGTAGTAATAGTAGTTGTAGTAATGGTGGTGGTAGTAGTAGTAGCAGCAGCAGTAGTAGTGGTAGTAGTATTGGTAGAAGTAGTAGAAGCAGTAGTAGTAGTGGTGGTAGTAGTAGAAGCAGCAGTAGTAGTGGTGGTAGTAGTAGTAGCAGCAGTAGTAGTGGTAGTAGAAGTAGTAGTAATAGCAGTAGTAGAAATAGTAGTAGAAGCAGTAGTGGTAGTAGTAGTAGCAGTATTAGTGGTAATAATAGTAGTAGTAGTAGTGGTGGTAGTAGTAGTGGTAGAAGTAGTAGTAGAAGCAGTAGTAATAGTAGTAGTAGAAGCAGTAGTGGTAGTAGTAGTGGTGGTAGTAGTTGTAGCAGCAGCAGTAATAGTGGTGGTAGTACTAGTAGCAGCAGCAGTAGTAGTGGTAGTAGAAGTAGTAAAAATAGAAGCAGCATTAGTAGTGGTAGTAGTAGTAGTAGAAGTAGTAGAAATAGTAGTGGTAGAAATAGTAGTAGTAGTAGTAGAAGTAGTGGTAGTAGAAGTAGTAGAAGTAGTAAAAATAGAAGCAGCAGTAGTAGTGGTGGTAGTAGTAGTAGAAATAGTAGTAGTAGTAATAGCAGTAGAAGTAGTAAAAATAGAAGCAGTAGTAGTGGTGGTAGTAGTAGTAGAAATAGTAGTAGTAGTAATAGCAGTAGAAGTAGTAGCAGTAGTAGTGGGAGTAAAGGCAGTGGTAGTAGTAGCAGCAGTAGTAGTAGAAGCAGTAGTAGTAGTAGTAAAGGCAGTAGTAGTAGTAGTGGTAGTAAAGGCAGTAGTAGTAGTAAAAATAGTAGCGGTAGTAGTAGTGGTAGCCGCAGTAGGTGGTAGTAAAGGCAGTAGTAGTAGTGGTAGTGGTAGTAAAGGCAGTAGTAGTAGTAGAAGCAGTAGTAGTAGCAGCAGGGTGCCTGAAGTCAGCTGGGATGGGCTCCAGCACCCCACACGACACTTGTCTGTGAAGCAGAAATAGATGCTCTATTAATCCCTCCAAAGGAACTTTAAAGTTTATTCTTTGCAGTTTGCTTAGTGTATGAAGAAAAAAAATAGCATGTTGTTTCTTTTGAATCCTTTTAATGACATTTGTACATTAAATGATCAATTATGAGACGTGAGGTGAAACTACCATTGTCCCACTTTTCCAAAGACTTTTCCACGTGGACACACGCTGAGTTTATCTTTGCGATTGATTTCAGGACCCCAGCGCCATGCCGCGGCCAACGTCCCAGGACCTGGCGGGCTTCTGGGACCTCCTCCAACTCTCCGTGGATGACGTCACCTTCAAGTTCGACCAACTGCAGCAGATCAAGAGCAACAACTGGAGGCTGACGGACAGCCCAGAGAAGAAGGTAGCTTTCCGTCGGCTCGCGGTGGCGCCTAAACACTTCACTTTTGTCTTTTTTTTTTTTTTTTACCCAAAGCCTCCGGCTCCAGTACCAAAGAAGACCAGCCGGCAGAAGAGCCTGGTGACCCGGGAGAAATCCCTGGACCTCCCCGACAGGCACCGGCAGGAGGCCCGGCGCCGGCTCACGGCGGCCAAGCGGGCGGCCTCCTTCCGGCAGAACTCGGTCTCCGAGCGAGCCGACAGCATCGAGATTTATATCCCCGAGGCCCAGACTCGACTTTAAGGTAGACTCCCATCCCTCTTCTTTTCTAAAACTCCTATCCTGGCCTCCCTCGGTTTATCGACACGACGTTCAAAAGCCATCCTCGGCGCCCCTCAAAGTTAACGGACACGGCTCGGCTAGTTGTTAGCGACGTAAAAGGTATGACGTTTTCTTTTCTGTTATTTTCAAAATGTGCAAAGTGCCATTTTTTTTTTTAAATGTAGCTTTGACCAGCCTATCGGCAAGTGAAGGAAATGTCCAACTTTTCTGTAAGTTAATTTTCCAAACTTAATGTGAATTGTGGAAAAAGTGCCAATGTTTGAAATACCTCAATCTCCAAACTGGGCCATGTTGGAAATGCACATTTGTAAAGAACCTCTTCCATCGGCTGTTCTTGTTGCCAGCTATCAAATATTGGCATTGACTTGAAACTGGAGACATTGTGCCAACATTTTGCGTAACATCAATGCGGCGTGTATAATTGTGTGTATCCTGGGATCGAAATGTGTTGACTGCGCTAATGTACTTGTTACAGTTTGGTTTCTGTAGCGAAAGGCAAGTAAATACTTTACATTTTCAAAATGAGATTACAGATTTTGCCTCATGTAAACCAGATTTAGATTGACAGGCCCAACTCGATGGAAAATGAGCACTAAACAGGTCAAAGTTTGGTTTTGCTAAAATTATAGGTGCTACTCAAAGTATCAGATCTATTGTCCTAGTTGGGCTTATTGCATACTACCCTGAAAATGTGTCTGGTCTTGGAAGTTAAGCAGAGTTCGGGGCTGGTTGGTACATGGATGACAAACCGAGTGCCTGGGAATACCGGGTGCTGCTGTGAGCTCATATGTTACCAAGGGGAATTAGCTCAAGTGCTAACTTAGCCTGTGAGAAGCAGTGGGATCTCTAATCAAACGGGGGCCCGTGGCCTAAGGAGTTAGTGTGTCACCCTCACAAACACACACTTCTGGTGTCCTGGGTTCAAATCCAGGTCAGTCCTGTGTAGAGTTTGCCGTGCAGTCGACTGGCCACTGACTCAAAATCTTGGTGCTACCAAGAATCAATGGCAAGCCGATCGCAAGGCAAACTCCACACAGGACCGAATGGGATTTGAACCCAGGACACCAGAGGTGTATGGTTGACACACTAACTCCTTAGGTCACAGGCCCCCTTTAGATTCTGAGTATCCCACTGCTTCTCCCATGCTATGCCGGCACTTGAGCTAATTCCCCTTGGTAACATAAGCGCTAACAGCAGCACCCTGTATTCCCGGTACTCGGACGTTTGGTCGCCCGGACGTCTGGTCGCCCGGACGTCTGGTCGCCCGGACGTTTGACATGACAGAGACATACCTGTCAACCTCTGCCGATAACTGCCCTTATAAATGATTATGATTCCCCTTACAAACCCCCCAAAAACCTTACAAACACCGTACGACTCGTACGGTGTTTGTAAGGTTTTTGGGGGGTTTGTAAGGGGAATCATAATCATTTATAAGGGCAGTTATCGGCAGAGGTTGACAGGTATGCAGAGAGTTTACTGTTGAAACCAGCTCTCAATTTTATTCACCCGGGCGACCAAACGTCCAGTCATGGTCTTCTCAGGCACTCGGTTTGTCATCCATGTACTAACCAGGCCCGACCCGGCTTAGCTTCCAAGACCAGACACATTTTCAGGGTAGTATGCCATAAGCCCAACTAGAACAATAGATCTGTTACTTAAAGTAGCACCTATAATTTTAGCATAACCAAACTTTTACCTGTTTAGTGCACATTTTTCATTGAGTAAATCCTATTTTACTTTTACTCGCACCAGCCAAGGAATACCATAAAAATGGGAAAAAATATACGTACAAGTTGCACAGGAGTAGAAGTCACATTTTTGGGAGGGTCATTTTACATCTGCTCAGAAATCAAGAACAAACATATGTTAAAGTAACAATAATAAAATGAACAACTGGCTAAATTAGCATGTGCTAACATCACAGTTTTGCAGATAACTATAGCCTAAAACATTTTTAAAACAACATAACAATTGGGTGGCTGAAAGGTTAGCTGGATTGCACATTGCTAAAGGGCGTGGCCTGCACGTAGACAAATTCAAAAAGGAAGTCAGGTGAGCAGTGCAATCAGGAAGTTTGTTCGTAGCAGTCTACTTTGTCATCCCTAGGTAAGGTGACGGCGCCCTGAGCGAGCAATGGCAGGCACAAGTGAGTTTTTTTTGCATTTTATGCAAGATACGGTTGATTTTTTTCTTGAATTTCATTAACAGACGTCAAAATAAATTTTGTTTAGCGTTTTATCTTTATTTCTAGTTTTAAATAAATGACCGTAGGCAATTTTGTGCATGTCAAGTCTAATTTATGCGCGTATAAGCCGTACCCTCAATTCAGTCATCATTTTTTTTTGCGACAAATACGGCCTATATGCGAGAAATTACGGTAATAGCGAGTCAGCCAGCGTAGCCTTGCAGAAACGCCGGGGCGGTAAAAATTGGAGCGTGTCGTTAAAATGCCGTGAGGGCGGCAATCTGCTACAAGTGCCATCTTCTACAAGTCCCCCCTGCCCACCCTGTTTATTTGACACGCTGTCAAAATGTTCCACGCGTCTTTTAGCATCTCCGCTACGCCAACGTTTGGACTGTTTTGTCGCCGTTTCGCTTGTGACCGAAAAACTAAGTTATTCAAAGGGAATTTTTATATCAAAAAATAGAAACTTCCAAGATTTTCTTGAATTTGTGAAATAAATCTATGATTACTAGTCCAAATAAAAGGGGGAAAAGTAGTTTAGAGAAAAATATTTTCATCTAATGTATATTATAACTATAGTGAGGATGAAAACAATGCCAAATGTTCATTATTTGTAAAGAAATATATGTATACATAGAGATAAATAGATATATATATATACTTCTATAATAAGCTTCACTGAAACATGACTATTTTCTGCTGTTGTTTATGTTCTATTGTCATATTTTCTCAGTATTTTTTAAAACTAATGTGATGGCATGCATAATGATTCTGAATGTAGACTATTTTATACTATTTATTTATTTATAAGTCCAATTGATTTAGCCTTCATGTGTTATATTTTGTTTACATAATGGTTCACTTTATTTATTTATTTATCTGATTGTTTTTTTTTTTTAACCATCGCTGTCATTGGCCAATGTAAATTATTCTCGCAATTAAATTTTTGGAGACAAAACTTTGAAACTGTCTATTTGCCATTATTCAACAATATATTAAAAATAGGAAAATTAGGCTTTGGACGGCATGTTTTATTTTCAGTCGTGACTACTTGGCATTTACAAACGGGACATGAATAGAATAAAATGTTCCCTGCGAGGAAAAAAAAGGGGGAGGAGCTTACTTGTTACCTGCCATTGACGAGAGTAGACGTGGAATGAAGTCGACATCATTTTAAATTATGGTGTGGTCGTTTTTTTAGCAATAAATGCCAGTGGGGAATGAAGTATGTTGTTATTTTTGACAAGAGGTTGATTCCTGCAAAAAAAATAAAATTAATTCCGGTTGTAAAAGGCATAATGTAATGTAATATTGCCCCCTGTTGGTTAAAGCGAAGTACTCATTTTAGCTTTATAGGGGACACATTGGAAGAGGCATTATTTTTTAATGTAAGTAAGAAGTGATTTATTTTGTTATTATTTAACTCCTGAAAACTGAATTTATGACGTGCATATTTGAGTGTATAAGTATGGATATTTTGGTTTCTGAATATGGGGCGATTCTGGTTTTTAACGGTTGTTAACCCTAATAATCTCTAATATTTAAGTCAAAAAGGTAAAGATGATAGCCAGAAAAAAAAACAATGGCAAATGAGCATCTAGCAATTTTTTATTAGTACGGAATTGTTTTGATTTATCAGTTTAGGCACCATTCTATCATTTAGTTTTAAATAGTAAACTTGTTTTTTTACAACATTAAACAAAATAAAGCCATTTTTTGATTCTTGAAATATCTGGAATGTTATTGAAATGGAGACCGTAGCAATTTTTTTTCCTGTACTGCCAAACTGCTAATTATCAATATCAAAATATGACTAAGTTCATTCGAGTGTTATTTACAGACATGAGCTGAAGGTGCTTGTATTTTGGGGACAGCAGTAGGGAAAAAAAGGATAGATTCAAACTTTTAACACTAAATAAAGCATTGTGCAGAGGTTATAGCAACGCTATTCTAAAATAGCTACTTATACAACGACGATGAAATTGTTAAACCTCAACTTCAAGTTCCCTAAAGTGAACATTTTGATTAGGTTTAGCTAACTGTACTAGCCGAGTCATCAGTTATTAAAAGCGCAACAAACGCGGTGGGGGCGTGCTCTATGATTGACATGTGCAGGACTGTTTCTTACGGTCGCTTAGAAGAGCCCGTTGACCTCTTCCGTCTCGGGATCCAAGTCAATGTCGTAGAAGCATGGCCTGGTGGGCAGGCCGGGGATGGTGGGCATCTGTTGTGGTCAAAAAGGATACAAAAAGCCTGTTTTAACCAGACCCAGAAACAATCGAGTATGTCGACGGAGCTTTTAAGACAAAAATTTACCGTGCCAACGAGCGGGAAGAGGAATCCCGCGCCGACGCTGGCTCGGATATCTCGGATGGGGACGACGAAGCCCGTGGGCACGCCTTTTTTGTCCGCCTCGTGAGACAGCGACAGGTGAGTCTTCGCCATGCAGATGGGGAGGTTGCCAAAACCCTGATGTAAAGGAGTTCACAAAAAATGGATTTGAGAAGTCTATTAATCGTACGGTGAATGAAATTGAGGTCGATCATTTTCCCGATTTAGCATGTGAAAACTTTGATTGGATAGGAAGCTGCAGTTCCTGGTGATCAATGCACCGTAAAACTAACATTTAAGCCATACTGAATGAGAAAAATATATTAAACATAGTACAGCATTAGCATTTCTACATTTAGGCTAATTGAGCCGGCTATTAATCAATATCTTGGCAATAAATTGACTTCAGATTAGCTAAAATGACACAAATCAAGTCATTTTGGTTCAAATCAATGTTTTTGATAGGCTCTATTTGCCAGTGTAAAAAAAAATGGTGTTAAGTTTCTTACCTATGTCATATCATACACTAAGGAAACTTTTTAAATTAGTATTATTTTTTTAAAATAGTTTCACTGTTTACAGTTGAATGGGTGTTTTTTTAGAAGAAAAAAATTGTCACTACACGAGTATAAATTTGCCCATTTTTTTCTCCACAATAATATCGCACATCAGCAATAATTTATGAAGACTAAAATTTGCTATGGCAATTGGCCTAGTACAAAGAGTATTTTTTTCACTTTTGGTATTTTCCAGGACAAACGTAAGACCAGAAAAAGATCTCGAACGAACCGAACCGATTAAATGAGCCGCCAACCTGTTTAGTGTAGAGCTCCACTTTGCGCTGAGCCTCCGGTAGAAGTTCGATATCGTCCGCACCGTAGATCTTCTGGGCGATGATTCGGATCTTTTCGCATATCGGAAGCTAACAATGGCAAGGAAAAACGCATACAGATGATTTGGACGGACGGAAACGTGACATCGGTGGAGACGGCCCGGGAAGCGGTACCTCCAAGTCGTACAGGAACTTGAAGCTGCTCGGAGCCTCCGACGCCTTGTGGACGGCCCGTCCGAGGGCCACCGCCCCGGCTCCACCCTCGGCCCAGTGAGAGCAGCGCACGGCGTCGAAGGCGCCGGCGCCTTTGGCGTTGGTGCAGACCAGGTCCAGCTCAGCGTCTGTGTCGGTCCTAAAAATTTTTTTTTAAAACACATCATCAATACAGACGCTCCCCTACTTACGAACGCAATTGGTTCCGAGCGATTGTTCATAAGTTGAATTTGTTTGTAAGTTGATTCAGTGCTATATTTTGTATTATAATTTATGTTTAAGGCTGATATAAGTATATTGAAGGTTTATATAAGTGCATTTGTATGTTTAAGGCTTGTATAAGTAACACGCATTGGTTTGTACTGAAAAAAATAAAATAGAGAGAATATGTACAGTACTGTAGAGAGAGAGAGAGATTTATGTATTAGAAACTGAAACTTTCAGAAGTCACTGTGGTCCAGTGGCAAAGACATTGGGTCAGAAGTTCAGGTGGAATCAAGTTCAAATCAGGAGTGAGTTCAATTCCACTCTTTGCAATTCTCAAATTGTTTATTGAGGTAATGAAAAGGATAAATATAACTTCCAATCACTTCATTTCAGAAGTCACTGTGGTCCAGTGGCAAAGACAATGAGTCAGAACTTCAGGTGTAATCAAGTTCAAATCAGGAGTGAGTTCAAGTCCACTCTTTGCAATTCTCAAATTGTTTATTTGGTAATGAAAAGGATGAATATAACTTCCAATCATGTATAGGCGGGCCGCCTCGTGGTGCAGTGGGTAAGTCACCTGCCTGCGACGTGGGTGTCGAGGGTTCACGTCCCGGTGTCGCCAGTCAACGACTGTATGGTGTCGGCAGTCGGCCGAAGGCCGACTGTCGAACACCACCAGGAACCCCCCCTCCCAACTGTCTTCCGGTCAGCCGAAGGCTGACCGGAACAATTGTTTTGCTGAAAAAAATGACTAAGTGTTTATTTTAATGAAAAAAGGATTACCCATTTACTGAACTACATAGTGTAGTGATCAGTCAAACGAGAGCAGGATTCGAACCCCAGTCTCCCACACAGCAGTCAAATCCACTAACTTGAGTTCTGACCCATTGTCTTTGCCACTGGACCACAGTGACTTCTGAAATGATGTGTTTGGAAGTTATATTTATCCTTTTCATTACCTCAATAAACAATTTGAGAATTGCAAAGAGTGGAATTGAACTCACTCCTGATTTGAACTTGTGTCCAGCTTCAATTTCAACCCATTGTTCTTGCCACTGGACCACAGTGTCTTCTGAAATGAAGTGATTGGAAGTTACAACCATATTCAATATTGGATGCATGAGATATTTAATGATACAAATGAAAAAGGTTCTTTGCACACTGGAGATACATTCACGCACTTCCGCATTGCAACGAAGAAGAAGGTAGATGCTGGGTGAGCTGAGCTCTCACAGCGCCAGGCGTCGGTATTAGCGGCGGAAAGAAGTACTACTCCGAAAAAGGCGCGAAATTCAAAATTGGACTTGCGAATATTTTTGGACTTAAACGCAATTTGCAGACATGTTCGTATGTACCGTTGTTCGTAAGTTGAATGTTCGTAAGTAGGGGAGCGTCTGTACGACAATAGCCTGAGGCTAAGATGCTAATATCCAAGCTCGGTTCAACGATGAGTGGGTGTGAAGTTATTTAGCAATTTTTGGCAAATGAGTGTAGAGCCCAAGAGTTTAACATAAGGGTTTTGTAAAAAATGTGAACTGTAGTGACTTGCTTTAATGAGCATGTACTTACTTAAAGGCATTGACCGCCACCACCACGGGGACGCCAAAGTGTTTGGCATTCTCGATCTGCTTCCTCATGTTGCCGCAACCTTTCTCCAGTAGCTCCAGGTTCTACACACAGAAACACACATGTTGCTGTTTGCTTGTTGACCTGTAAGTATTTTTTTTTCCAATTCAGTAAAGCCTATTTTATTTTTGGGTGTGCTCTAGAAGCCCGTGTTCTGACAGACTTTTTCCTAATTGGAAAACTGCCATGATAACAAATTTTAGTAGGCGATGTACTGTCTGATAAATTATTGCTGCTTGCTATGTTATTGTATAATAAAGTAAAAACACACAAACTGTGTTAACATTATTAATAAATATACTTTACGAATCACAATGCATGTCGTTTGAAGCCGAGTGGAAAATATGAACACAATGCCATTTTTGTCCTCTGCCTATTAGAGCCAATCAAAAACATCGATCGGATCCAAAATGTATGTCATCGAAGTTCGCATGTTAGCGAATTTGAAAGAAAACTTCTCCATTTTTTTAAAAGTGTTTGGAGAAGACAGCTATATGAGTTAATAACTGGCTAAAATAGTACAATTATACATTGTCTTTTACTATTAGCTTCCACGTAGCAATGCTAATGCTATACAATATTTATCTGAGATAGGGCAGAAAAGTACAATACCTCCTCAATATATTCCTTTGGTAGCGGCATCCCAGCAGTAACCTAAAAAAATAATTTAAAAGGCACATTTATCAACTATTAAAAGAGGCTTATTATTTGCTAATAGCATAGTTTAAAAGGTTGAAAGAAAACCCACCGTCGGTCCTCCGCCGTGCATCTTGAGGGCTCGTACAGTGGCCACCAAAACCACCACGTGCGGTCTCAATCCCGAGTATCGGCACTTGATGTTGAAGAACTTCTCCATCCCGATGTCGGCGCCAAAGCCGGCTTCTGTAACTGTTTGGAAATGAACGCACTGGCGGTGACTACAAAGTCGGCCGAGAATGAAGTTGAATCGGCGCACAAAACGTTAACTTACCGACAAAGCCTTCCGGTCCCACCAGTTTCAACGCAATTTTATCGGCCAAAATGGAGGAGTTGCCGTGGGCGATGTTGGCGAAAGGTCCGGCGTGGACAAAGACGGGGGTCCCCTGGACAAAAGTCAAATTTTCATACTCTTATCCTTTAATCCTCCAAAGATTAGACTGAGATGAGAAATTAAGAAGTAACAAGAGCTCCACCCACCTCCAAGGTCTGCATAAGATTTGGCTTAATGGCATCTTTCATGAGCACGGCCAGCGCACCACACACGCCCTAAAATGACAAAATAATTAGATACTCAAAGTTAACATTGCTTATTTATCTCATCGCTCATTATTTCGTGTTAATTTTCCGATCACAATGGAGGTCAAACAGTCCTAAAACTTCCCATTTAATGACCAAGCTTGTAACTAAATATATAACCGTATTTTCTCACATATTAGCCACATCCACGTATAAGCCGCACCCTTAAAATTGCCTTAAAATCGTTGAATTTGACAATTTCTCTCGTATAAGCCGCCCCCTGATTGACAATTTGCACCTTCATATTCATGGTTTTAATAGGGAGTACAAATGTTACTTTGACGGGAGAATTTTAAGAAAAATCATGGGATGTGGTATTTCTGAGCTACTATATGAATCGAAAGGATCGTCTGCTGGATTAAATATTCCAAAAGGGTGTTGCCAGCACGTCGATATATTCAAAAAGGAAGTCATGTGAGCAGTACAACCAGGAAGTTTGTCCATGATGGTCTAGTTTGTCATCTCTAGGTAAGATGGCGGCGCCCTGAGCGAGCAATGGCAGGCAAAAGTGAGTTTTTTCACATTTTATGTAAGATACGGTTCATTTTTTTCTTGAATTTCGTTCATAGACATCAAAATAAATTTTGTTTACCATTTTATCTGTTTATCTTTTTTCTATTTTGTCTTGCATTATGGCGTTTCGTGGATGTCAAGTCTAATTTATGCGCATATAAGCCGTACCCTTGATTCAGTCATCATTTTTGGAGCGCCAAATACGGTTTATATGCGAGAAAATATTTAGCCCATTGACGTTTTGATCCATTTCGAGTCAATATTTTACTTGTGCGTAATTCTTAAAGTGCATGCATAAGTTAAGTGACTACTGCATTGTTATTTTTTAGTGACTCCAGATTGCTAACCAGGTCTTCGGTCGTGATGGGCTGTCCATTACGGCTAGTGGCCACCACCATTTTGGCAAGCCGTTCGCGCATGTCTTCCAGGTTGCTAGTCAGAGCGAGGACGGCCATGATTTCACTCGCTACTGTGATGTCAAACTGCGCCTGCAGGTGAGCAAAAACAAAAAAACAAACTTTTTAGTAGAGCTGGGTGAACTGACCACCCATAATATTTGCGTTTACCTCTCTCGTGTAGCCCTTTTCCGTCGGCGACTGTCCAATCGTGATCTTTCGGAGGAATCGATCATTGGTATCCAAGACTAGAGGTACGGAAAACCGCATTTAAATTAATATGATTTAGAGTGAAACTGATCTTTGAGGATTATAATAGTACAAATTAGTTTTCACCTCTCTGCCACGTCACCGAACTCGGGTCAATGTCCAAACGGGCAAAGCGTGTAATTTCGTCTTCAGTCAGGGTGGTGGGATCCGTTTTTTCGATGCCTAGTTTCTAATCAAAAGAAATATTTCACCCATATTAAAATCCCCACAGTCCAACTACACATCTTGAGAATAATTATGGAAAATAGTACTTTTAGTCTGTTGATCTGGAGCGTCGAAAACTTTCTCTGTCCACCATTGAGTGGGACCAAGCGATTATACAGAGCCTTAAAACAAAACAAAAAAATTAGCATTTTTTTTTTAATGAAGATAAGTAACATTCTGAAGAAAGCAACAACCTTGTCACTTTGCGTGGATTCGTGAAACATGCGCGCATCGATGGCAGCAGCCACCAAATTGTTGGATGCCGTGATGGCGTGGATGTCACCGGTGAGATGAAGGTTGAACTGAAAGAAAAACACTCGTTCAAAAAGTTTCAGGTCTGCCGTCACATTTCCAACCCAAATTTCAAGAACCCCCTTAAATGTGGGACAGACAATTAACAAACGTGTCCAAATGAACCTGCTTAGAGGCGGGGTTATCGGATAGGCGAGCCTGGCAGTCGTTTGGGGCCCCGGCAAATAAAGGGGTGCCCAATGGGACTGCCAAAGTATACTTGACAAGAATTGAAAAATTTGACCTATTTTAAGTTTTGTACTTATTTGATTTGACGTATTTTACTGATACAATTGTTGTTTTTGTGCTAGCATTGATAATCATTTACTCATTCGTTGAGATTTCTGAAGTGTGCACAGGTGGTCTTGGGGGCACCAGCCATGTTTTCCTTGGACCCCCAAGATCTCCTAGCAACGCTAGTCTCCCTTTCTTACTAATCCTGCCGCCTCTGCTTTAATGAATGCCAGCGAACGGGCGAGATTTGCGGCTCGATGAGTCTCGGCGGCTTCGCAAAGACAACGCGCCTCCTCGCAAGCTGACAATTAACGGCTGCCTCATCGCAAATCTTTGTATTTAGATAAAGTATTACTCTGTTATTTGCTGGAAAACCTCAAACAGTTTCTCGCAAAGACGTGGTCAGGCATCATCTAATTTCGCGGAAACATTTCAAAGTGACTTGAAGAACTTGGAGATTCCTACAGTGTCATCATACCTCTTCCATTGGAATGACTTGAGAATATCCTCCTCCAGCAGCACCGCCTGCAAACGTCAAGGAAAACATTGGAGCGTAAAATGCATGGCAGGTTGGAAATTCACATGGACTAAAAAAAAGCACCTTTAATGCCAAATGTGGGTCCCTGCGAAGGCTGGCGGACATTAGCAAAAACGTTGAGTTTCATGTGGGCTCCGATGGCTTGGACAAGGCCGATGGTGGTGGTGCTCTTTCCCTCTCCCAATGGAGTCGGAGTAATACTACGCAAAAAAATCATGTTAAAGAACCCTGGAGACCATTGATTCCCCCCAAAAAGTTCCCCATAGGAAATAATCTAATTTAACAAATTTACTACACTACATGAACAATTTACTTTTCACAGCGTATAAGCATGAAAGTGTCAAAGTCACCAGATCACATGGTACGACCGGCAAAAGTAAATTACCATATTTTTCGTATTATAAATTGCAGTTTTTTATCATCGTTTTCCATCGTTAAAGCACAACCTACCCAGTGACGACTACATATTTGCCATCTGGTTGCGCCTGTAGCCGCTTGATGATGCTTAGGTGGACCTTGGCCTTGGTTTTACCATAAAGGTCCACCTCATCTGAAAGTAGACCCACTTCTTTGGCCAGACGGTCGATGGGCTTTGGCACGCAGGAGCGAGAAATCACAATGTCACTGTGAGAGTACAAAACATTCAGTCAACACTTGCAATAATTGTTCCTGGATAACAAAATTGGCCTTTTGCGATAAGACATTTTAATGGGAGATCACTTGTTTCATGAATTATTGCAGGTAATATTGTCCAAAAAAACCTGAAACCAATTGAACTAGTAATGTAGTCATAATATACTCCAATAAATCACCCATGTTTTATTTTATAATCCTTATACAGCGTGATTTATGGATGTGTGTGTATGTTAAGATTCTCTCGCTACGTTTGTCAAAACCCTGCAACATAGAGAGTTGAATTTTTTTATGGTGGCCAGAATCGACTGTCGGAACCTAATTGAGTGAATAGTGATTGCATTTCTTCACCTCTATGTGTGTGTATGTTAAGATTCTCTCACTACATTTGTCCAAACCGTGCAACATAGAGAGTTGATTTTTTTTTAATGGTGGTCAGAAACGGCTGTCGGATCCTAATAGACAAGTGATTGCATTTCTTCACCTTCGCCAAGTGTGTAAACTCAATCTTTTATTTGTTAAATACCCATTTTTTGAAAGAGATTTTTTTAATAGCGCACCAATTGTGTTTTTGTTCTAAACAAGCAACTATATAACTGCTTGTTATTCAATAAAACAAACTTTAAAAAAATAAAAATCACATCTGGTGTAAAACATAGTTCAAATTAGGTGACAAACCTTGGCACAGGCTTCTGAAGTTGGAGCTTGGTCAAAGAAATACTCCATTGGCCCGGTTGATGGCTGTCCAAAAAACGCTTGGCACTCAATACCGTGTTCTAAACATAAAAAATTGTGTCATTCAGAATGAAGACAATTCCTTTGAATGGCAAGGATTCCAGCTATGATTTAAAATAAACCTTACCGCCATCAGCATGGCCACCGTCATTGGTCCCACGCCACCAGGCACTGGGGTGATGAAGCCGGCTTGCTCCTTGGCCGACGCGTAGTGTACGTCGCCCACCACTCGTTTGCCGCTGGGTTTGCTCTCGTCTGCAGAAAAATGGGAAGTTGCACTTTAACACATTCGACTCTTTCAGGAAGAAGAAAGACTTAAAAGCAAGGAACCTGAAATTAGATTAATCCCGCAGTCGATGACGACCGCTCCTTTCTTGACCCATTCTCCTTTCACCATCTCGGCTTTCCCGATACCAACGACGAGGATGTCTGCTTTGCCCACCTGGGTACAAATATAAAAATTAGCATTTTCATGGTAAATTGGGTGACGGCCCGAGGGCCACATCTGGCCCGCCGCATCATTCTGTGTGGCCTTGGAAAGTAAATCATGAGTGCCGACTTTCTGTTTTAGGATCAAATTCAAAGGAAGGGTATAGATGTATATTAAATTTCCTGATTTTCCCCTTTTTAAAATCAATCATTGAATTTTTTTAATCGAATATTTTTTCTTTGTGTTTTTAGTACAAAAGGCATTTTGTAAAATCTAAAAATAAATATATAAATATTTTCCGTTTTCCACTTTAATATTGAACATAATTAAAAAAAAAATTCCATTTGAAATGAAAGATGATTAAAAGAAATTTTCCATTACAAAGAAAAAAAAGCTCAAATAAACATTGCTTTAGATCTATAAAAACGGACTATTTAGGGCTTTTAATCAAATTTAAAAAAATCTAAATATTAGATCTAAAATGGTCCGGCCCACATGAAATGGAGTTGACGTTAATGCGGCCCGCGAACCAACCCGAGTTTGAAACCCCTGGTCTAACGTTATAATTAAATAATTGCTCTGTCAATAATTGATGCTAAATTCACCATCCTTTAGAAAATGGGGTGTTCTTAATGGATTTATGAAAGAAAATGTTAAATGCTGAATTATTACAAATCAATGAATTAATCTTACACATCTAAAATGGGTAAAAATCTGATAAATTTGGATTTACCCAGTTTTTAAAAAAAATACGATAATGGAATAAACGGAAACAATTTTGATTTATGCAAGGAAAATGTGTCTAGCACAGTTATTACCTCTTCAGGCAGATCCACCGTTTTGGAATGACATGTGGTGACGGTGGCGTGGTTCCACAGCAGAAGGTCATGCATCGGCGCCCCCACAATCTTGCTACGACCTATCACCACTGCACGCTTCCCTGCCACTGTCACCCCTATGTACGAGAAGAAAAAAAACAATTTAAAAACAACAACAACAACATTGTTGTATTGTTCAAGGATCAAGACATTTTTAGCATGTTAGCATCCTCTGCGTACCGGTCTGTCTGATCAGTTCCATGCAGCCATTGGGGGTGCAGGGGATGAAGCAATCGCTCAGGTCTCCGCGAGACAGCTTCCCGGCATTTATGCTTGTGAGCCTTAGAAAAAGAGGAAAAAAAACATGCAAATGCAATTTACTGTATGATATCCGTACATATCAATGGCAGTGAAACATGATCGGTCAATGCCAGCCTTCCCTTACTGTTGAAATGATTTGATGCCTGCAACTAATACAGTCGTACCTCTACTTACAAAATTGATTGGTTCCAAGACTTTTTTCGTAACTTGAAAATTTTTTAAGTAGATGTGTACTTTATATGTAAATTCTCTAATTCGTTCCATAGTTAGTCCTCACACAACTACCAACTAAACCCTTTAAAATTGGTCAAAGTGTACCAATGCTACATTAGCACGTGGCTATTTAGCCTGTTGTTCTCCATTTAAGTATTTTTACTTTAAAGTATGTGTGTACTTGGTTTCTGATTAAATCAAAAAAATGTTTCCTCTACATTTGGCTGGTGCAATTTATATTCCGGTGCGATTTATAATCCGAAAAATATGGTAACTCTAAAATGATGAAGGTCTCTTGTCCGTACCCGTCAACATCCTTTTCTGGAGCGACAGCATTAGTCACCTTCTCGGTGTCGATGTTGTGGACCGAATCTAAGGGCAATTGAACGATGAGGCCGTGGACAGAAGAATTCTCGTTCACCCCCGTGATACTGTGTAGAATCTGATGGAAAAAATATATATAAAAGCATGCAACTCGTGTGGTTTTTGATAGCATCCTTCAAAGGTTTACTTCAGAGTTTTGGACATTCGAGACATCCTTCTCACCTCGTCTTCGGTGGCAGTGTTGGGAAGTTTCAAGTGCGTGGCATTGATTCCAATCTAGTCAACAGGGCAAGGACGTCGTGTTAGACATGCTTGGAGGCGGAAGATAAAACTTTGTTTTTCACGTTACAAGGTTGAATATGAAGTTTTTTCATCAATAATAATTTTTCTTATGCGGCCCAGTGGATGAGTGGTTAGCCGCAATTCAGTGGTTCAGAAAATGAATGAACAATTCAAAGATTCAAAGTTCCAAAACTGCTATTGGTCGGCGTTACGGTGTCACCAAGACACTCGGTTCAGAATCTGGCGTGCTAAATTGGAACTTTAATTCTATAACAATAATTTCTGTCGCCTACCATACCATGATTTTGATCCCAAATCCGGACTGGATGAATAGCGTTCCACTCCACGTCACCTCTATGTGTGCGTGTATGTTAATATTCTCTCGCTACATTTGTCCAAACCGTGCAACATAGAGTTGAATTTTTTTATGGTGGCCAGAAACTGCTGTCGGATCCTAATAGACGAGTGATTGCATTTCTTCACCTTCGCTAAATCTTTTATTTGTTAAATACCCATTTTTCTAAAGAGATTGTTTTAATAGCGCACCAATTGTCTTTTTGTTCTAAACAAGCAACTATATAATTGCTTGTTATTCAATAACATCCAAGCTAGGCTAATTGTACGCTAAACTGTCACGAGCTATGAGTGTGATTGGTTGTCTGTCTTATTGTGCACTGCGATTAGCCCCCCACTTACCTCCAACGCAGCTTTCAGCTTCATGCCAATGTAGAGATTGGAATCATCCCGATCTCCAACCTGTACAGACGTAAAATTGCTTTTTGACTGAAAATAAAATTAACTACTGGCCAATATATTCATTTTTCTGTGGAAAAAACGAGGTTAGAACAGAAAAACAAATGAAAAAGGAGTGAGTGGGGATTTCTTAAAATATTAAACAAAAAAAAAAACTCGACTAACCTGTAGAATCACTAGACCAGGTTGGAAATGGGAGTCTTGAAGTTTCATCTGCTCGACATCCTTTTTCAAGTTCCCCCTCACCTGTCTGAAAAAAAGAAGAAAACAATTTGTTTAATAATCTTTGTTCTAAGGCAGCGTTCTTTTTTTTGCTATATTTGTTTAGGAGAAGGGGAGACAAAGGTGATATTCATGTTGAGAAGATAAGGCTAAACTAAATCAGCTGAGCCAAACAAAGGTCAAAGAGCACACAAGGCAACGGTCACGCTGGACTTTACCTAAAAACACTCGACACCAATTGTTATAAGTTCCTCACTGATCGCATTTGTTTGTTTTATGTCCACAAATCAACATCACTACATTATCCACATGTGACAGGAATGAGGGACGAAAAACCATGGCTTTAAAGAAGAAAAAAATACAGTGGACTAATTTAATTAGGCTGGAGTGAACGTGATTCTGCACGAGTTGCACACAGTTGATTATTATACATGCATGACAACATTTACTTGGAGTAATTTGGGGTGAATTCAATTTATGCTGCTATAAAATGTGAGTAAAACTACAATTTAGAAAATTGTGAGCAGGGAATGTTTAGAAGCATCAAAAAAAGATTGAGTTGTTAATTTATGTATTAATTTAAGGGGTAAAATGCAACAATTTAGGATGTAAAAAGATATCATCAAAGGAAACGTTTGGCCTTTTTATTCAGGAGATTGGAATCGGATGGACAAATATCATGATTTGAGTTAAATTAATTATCAGATTTGTACTTGGTAAAAATATGTTTGGGACAACTCTACAACCTTTGCATAGTCATAAATCTACCATTTAAAAAGTAATCAAAAGTCAGTGAGTAAGAAGAAAGCCTGGCATATATCCCTCCAATGTAGTATGTTCGTAAAATGTTAATAAAGCAATCAATTCAATTCGAAAAGTTATATTTTGACAGATATGGCAGACAAAATATCCCTCAACAAGTACGTCATCTAAAGTTATCTGACCAAGAGGACAAAGATCAGATCAGACTAGACTCAAGTTATGACACAATAGTGCAAAATGCGCAATCAATCACGTCAGTATTGCATAACAGTGTCAAATTCAATAAATTCCTTAATTTTATTATTTCATTTGTCACCGCATTAATCTCCACCTTATAAGCATTTCTTAACCAAAGTACACAGTAATTCATTCACGTGGTCTCCACTTTGCACAGGCACATTTTATACAAAAATCGTTCTGCAAAGATTATTTGAAGAAAGGCAAAATGTAAACGCATAAAATTCGGATAAATAGCGACGACAGTGACGAAATAGCAGGAAAGAAATATGATTTATTTGATTTAGCGTCGTTAGCCAAACACATGACCAGGACCACGCCGCGCGCAGCTTGTTCAATTAGCATTCTTTTTTTTAAACACAAGAATTAAAAATAAAAGACGCAAATGCAGACTTACGCCGAAACCTCCTTTCCACTTATGACCTTTGCTGGCATTTCAGTGGGTTGTCAGACCGTTCGTGTCCCGTTTGTTGTATACAAACACGCTACTCTGCCGATAAATGTGTTAAAAACTTTTGCACGTAGGTAAACTACCACTTCCGCAATTGGGTTTGTACTCCGTTACTTTGGACCAATAGGCTTGAGGCGATGGAGAAAAGGCGGGATTTATTCAAAGTTGTACGTCTCTGTTAACCAATAGTGTGCATGACAGGACGTGGTATCCACCAATGACGTCCCCCCATTTTGTGCCTGAAAGCTATTGGTGCACGGTGAAGGGGGGTTTCTTCAATACCCGTGCTTTGTCCGCAGAGGGCGCTAATGTTTTCAAAACCTATTTCCCCTTCTTTTTCAATAACGCGTATGACAAAAAAACTTCAAATTTACAGTTAAAAAGGTACTAATTTAGATGAAATAGAAACAATCTAACGCTACACATTTCTCTGGATTGTAATAAATGTGTCGTTAAACTTCCCTAAATAAACCTTGCCAATTTTTGCCTCTCAAAAGTATGTGAAATTCCTCATAGGAATTCCTCATCCCCTGCACAATATTTTTGATTAACTATTCATAATGAGAACATATTTGCTCAAACTTTGCTATCAACATGCAAGAGAAAACCAGACCGTACCTTTTAAGGCAGGCATTTATTTTAAAACGTCATACAACCGCACCTCACAGATGGACTACAATGTATGTCAAATGATTTCAATCAAAAGTGGAAGGCTACTGTTGCTAGGGCTAGCTGGTAGTATATCCAGTATTAATCCACAGGATATTCAAATTCAAACCTCCAGACACGCAATGGATCATGGGAAGGAATGGAGAGTGGTCATTTGGCTAACGCTGACCTCAGTTTATAAGTAGTTTTTTTTTCTTTGAACAAGCACTTTGGTGAAAGTGGTGGCAATGACATTAGTTAGGCCACAAGAGTTCAAACTCAGGTTAAACATCCTTTTCGTTTTGCAGATTCACGTTTGCAGATATTACGATTCGGTTCCCTTCATAGACACACTTGAAAATAAACAACAACAAACATTTTTTTACACACATGCACAACCACGCCTGCATGATTTGTGCTGATTTTGAAAAAAAAATACAAGTCTACAGGACATGGAAACAAAAAATAAATACAACAATTTACTTTCTAAATGTCTGAAATATTTTCGGTCATGATGTGTACGCTGAAAAATGTGAAACATAATCATAAATATATCTTTGCAAGACGGACCTAAATTAAAGCCTCTCATTGTACGTAATCGTTCAGGAAAATGGTGCATTTAAGAACATCAGGGCTAATGGGGAAAAAAACATTTTCATAGTGATTTTTTTTTAAATTCCTAAAGTGGCTTTTTTTGTGTACCTGGAACAGTCAGTTTGAATCTACCTGCACCTAAAAAAAAAACACAAATGGAATGAACACAAGCATGGTCATCAAAATGAGGACTGCAATAATAAGTGGCATTTAACCGAGTGTACTTGAACACACCTTACTTAACCCATGACACCAACAACAAAATGGCCTTGGCTTTTTAAGAAGACGCAGAACCCATTAACAGAAGTCTTATTGCATGACGTAAATGCTATTATCCTAAATGCATATATGCACATCTCACAATACATATCAAAGGTCTTGCTTGCTAACAAAGTATGCAGACGACAACGCAACATTTCCGTTACTCTGCGGGGGCTGTTTGTTGGTGAGAACACCTTTAAACAGCCTATATTTAATGCCAAAGTTAAGGGTAACAATTTTGTATTTTTTTTTTTTTTAAATACCGCATTTTCCGCACTATAAGGCGCACCCAAAAGACTTCAATCCAATGGCTCGATATTGGTTGATCGTTTTATAAAATTCCCTTTAGCATAGCATCTTCTAGTGGACACTTCAGGAACTTTTCTGAACAATTAATATTTTTAAATCTTATTCCATGAGGGCCAAGCTCAGAATGAAAAAAATCTAAATACATGAAAATGTGTGCATTCTTTTGTCAGACCACCACTTTTGAAGTGAAAAAATGTCTTACAAGAGTTTTATGAGACCAAATTTGCATTATAGCCAAACTAAGGGTGCTAATCTAGTGGATATATACCAATCCCTTATTATTACCACTTGAGTTTTAGAATCTGTAGCACCCTATATATTTAAGATAACCCATTCACTGAAAGTGCGCTTTATGGTGCGGCAAATACGGTACAAGATGTATCACATTGGAACTAACGTCCAGATTTTGAGCCTGCAAATGGGTAAACGAGCCTGTGCAAAATGTCTCCCACGGAGAGAAAAGAAAAAAAACACAAGGACATTGTCTGTTTTTCCACCCCGCAAAAATATGATTGGTCTCTTAGAGCATTCTCCATTAGTGGATGGACATTTAAGTTGAGGAGACACAAGTTGACCCACTTGTGAGACAACACAGACCCGCATCGACTCCTAATTATAGCACCAGCCGGCATGGCAGACAGACCGAGGGTGCGCCGAGGGGGTCAGCTTCGACAAAAGCGAGAAAATCCCGAACACGACGTCCCGTTAAAGACGGGGGGGGGGACGACGAGAACGGAGACATACGCCACGCCATTTCGTTCGTGAGCCGGAGTGGCGAAACATTTACAGGCGACGCACGCACGCACGCACTAAGGATATTGATATCTACAGCATATATTTATTTCCGATTATTTACAAGTGAGAAACGCAGCCCTTGTTGAGAAAATATAAAGATTTGAAGTCCTATTTTCGTGAAGCACATTTTGCCAGCGTTCTGTTCCGCCCGCGGACGGAGAACCAAAACAATCGCATCCGACATGCAAAACAAAACAAAAACCCTTGGTACGAATACGCGAACTCGTGCTCGACAACAGTTTGGACGCTTGGTCCTTGTTGGAGGAGCGGAAATTCGAACCAAAAAAAGAACGGGCCGACGGTTTGCCAAAAAATGAACCACGTCGGAACATATAGCGAGTGTTTCGATCCCCGTAATGGCTCCTTGTACTTGATCTTTTCTTCTGCCGGGTCCGTAACATCTCGTTCGTCGGCCGGGGCATCGACTGGCCCGTTGCGTCGCGTCGAGTAATTCCTCCACCGGGCTGAACGGCGGGCTCCCGGTCCACCGCCGCCGCCATTTTATGCTGGTGGTTTGGCAATCCTTTGCACCTGGAGGAGGACAAGGATCCGGGGACGGAAAAGAACTCGAGGAGGGGTGAAAAGAAACATCTTGGTGTTCATTTGGACTCATTTTGTGCCTGGGCCATGGGTCAAAGGGAAGTCAGGCCAAAGTTACAGCGGCAATAAATCATGCCGCTGGAGTCCGACCAACTGTCTGAGATGGGATCGTATCGCTGGACGGTGTTCAGGTAAGAAGATCCCGAATGGCCTCCTACCACGTAAAGGTAATTGTCCACTATAGCGGAGCCCACACCTGCGAGACACAGAACGTGTATATGTCAATTACTATTTACTTTCGAAAGAAAATGCAGCTAACATTTAGGCGCACAGGAGAAAACTGGCATGGTTTTATATTATTTACTGTACTTAAAATCAGGGATACCCAAACGACAGCCCGTGGCAAATAATTAAAATATCATTGAATACTGTTTGAAGAAAAAAAAAAACACTTTGGTGTGAATATATGCGGTATTTTCTCACATATATGCCGCATTTGTCGCCAAGAAAATGATGACCGAATCGAGGGTAAGGCTTATATGCGCATAAATTAGACTTGACATGCACAAAATTGCATACGGTAATGTATTTCAAAATAGAGAAAGGATAAATAGATAAAACGCTAAACAAAATTTATTCTGACGTCTATGAAACTGAAAAAGTGACAAAGACGAAACATCGTAATGCAAGACAATGCGGCCGATACCGTCATTTATTTCAAAATAGAGAAAAGATACGAGGGAAACTGTAAAATGCAACAATTTTAAGGGTGAGGCTTATACGCGGGGGAGGCTTATATGCGAGAAAATACCGTAATTGACAAATTGGATCACTCCTGTGAATACCTCACATTATTAAAATGATCCAAAGAGAAATAACATTTCCATTTCCTATTTAATATTCACTCACCAGTGCGTGGATCATTCATTGGTCGACAGGCAGTCCACTGGTTTTGATGGGGATCGTATCGCTCGATGCTGGACAGGTGAGAGACGCCATTATGTCCCCCGACCACAAAAATGAATCCAAGCATGACGCCCACGCCGAAATTGATCCGCTTGTCCGCCATGGGGGCTACCATTTCCCATGAGTCTTTGCTGGGATCGTACCGCTCCACGCTGTAAAACAGGAAGGAACCCTTTTAACTAACATTTAAACATTCTAGCCCAGGGGTGTCAAAATCGGGGAGCCACTTTCATGCCAACGAGATCTCACGTGGACCAGTTTATTTTTGCCCATAAAAAAGTAGACACAAAATTGCCGCCATTGACGTCGCACGAACATACCGCGATATTCGAGGGATTACTGTTATTGTCACCATTTTTGTGTAGCATTCCAAAAAGAGGAGAACAACATGTGGGTGTGTTTACAAAAATGGAGGTGATGGAACTGGTACTGTAATGTACGGAATAAAATCCCAGAAGACAAACTGGAACATTGGCAAACTGGGACTGCTTTGCACGGAGGAGGAGAGGGCGGTTTGAGTCCCCGGAGATTTTCCGTCCAAACACCAAGTCCTGAAGGCTTTTGGGAGCCAAGGAAACGAGTAACGGAAAGCCGCAGGAGCGCCACTCGATGAAACTTCAGCCTCCACTTCACTTTTTGACCTGGCTCATAAATAAGCTCTGGGGCATTTTCTCATCAAAAGCTGGAAAAATTGCGCTTTCTATGCTAGTTAAAAATGGTGGGTGTTTGACTTCTATTAAATAACCTAATTTATGAAGGATATACTTGCATTCGTCCAAGAATGTTCTTCAGAAATTCAGGTACTACCCGCCTTCAGATGAACTAACCAGATTGGTCTTGATCACATTTTTTGTACCTGAGCAATTGATTACAAGACGTCCATAGTTTGCATATTACCCCGAGCTTGCGTGGCTTTTCTCTGGGTACACCTGTTCCCAAAAACCATGCATTCAAAACAATCAAAATTGTCATTGGTTATACAGTAATCCCTCAATTATCGCGGTTAATGTAGACCAGACATGGCCGCGATAAACAAAAAAAACGCAAAGTAGGGTCACCCCCATTTTAAAAAAATAAAAATTTTACTTCAATGCTGAGTCCTAGTAGCAAGCGGAGGAAAGGGGAGTGGCTTCCACTCGCGAGTTTCGTGTGGATTTTCACATTTTTATGAATTTACCCAAAAAAAAAAAAAAAAAAAAAAAAATTATCCCGTAAAAAATCCACTATGTGTGAAACCACGAAAATTGAAACCACAATATTCGAGGGATTACTGTATATGAACGATTTTTTGTGCCTAATTACACCCTGCAATTGGATAGCCAGCAATTCCGGGTGTCCCCCGCCTGGTCCCCATAGTGATCTGGGCTAGGCTCCAGCACCCCCACAACCCTCGTGAGGTTAACCAATTCGTAAAATAACTCGCTAAAACCGTCACGTAGAACAAAAACATCCTTTTTTCACCTTTTTTCTCTCGTGATGGACTTCCCGTGACGTCCCGCTAACCACGCTAACAGTCCTATATCATATTTCCCAACAAAATGGAAGCATACCTGTTCATATGAGCCGGTCCGTAACCTCCAATGGCATATACCATGCCATCCAGCACGGCGGTGGCGAAGCAACTGCGCGACTTGGTCATGGGCGCCACGGGCTGCCACTCCTTCAATTTGGGGACGTACTTTTCGCCCGACTGCAGGTAATACTGTCCGTCGTAGCCCCCCAGGGCGTACAGCTCCCCCGCCAGAACCACCACGCCCAGCGTGCTGCGACACTCGGCCATGTGCTCGACGGAAGACCAGGTGTTGTTTTCGGGGTCCCAGCTCTCCACCGTGCTTTCATGCTTCCTGTAGCTGAGGCCCTGTCTCATGTGCGTGGCGATGCCGCCCACCACGTAGACCTTGTGGTCCAGAACCGCCACTCCGAACTCGTATCGGGGGACGCTCAGCGGCGCTAGTCCTATCCACGAATCCGTCTGGGGGAAATACATTTCCATGCTGCAAGAGAAGCAAGGCTGGAAGTTAATAACTAATAATGTGGGGGAAAAAAACACAACAGAGAAAAGTACTGAAAAAAATATATATAAAGTACAGTAATCCCTCAAATATCACGGTTAATGTAGACCAGACGTGGCCGCGATAATCGAAAAATCGCAAAGTAGAGTCACCCTTTTTTTTCCAGCGTGGATTATGACATTTTTTATTGACTTAAAAAAAGATATATATATATATTTCTTAAATAATGAATAGCGGAAAATAGAGAAGTAGTGAGGGCGCAATAATTGAGGGATTACTGTACGCTCCTTTTCCCCCTCAACAGGAGTGTTTTCATCATTTTTAATGCGTTTACAAAATGTCAAATTGGAAAAAACTTGTAAAAATTGGAATGTGCATATCATGCTTAAAGCATGATAATATTAGCAGTCGACAATGAGGTTTTCGGCTGCTACCAGTGACCGAGACCATCCAGACTAAACGAGATCGGTTTTACAAAAAAAGTACCCCCAAAAATCCTGCACAAAAATTGCCATATGACGTACACAATTTGAAATGATTAAAAAAAAACTATAAAATAAGGGGAAAATGTATAGGTTGACAGGTATGTGATCCTATAAACATCGGGCATTTAAGATAGATGGATTACCTGCCTGCTTAAAAAGCTAATGTAGAACTCTAAGTGGATGTATTAGCTACGCTGCTGATGGGAAAATGTAGCGGTTAGCGTTAGCTTCTCACCTCTCCAACGTAGCAAAGAGCCCGGCCTTGCCCCCGACTGCCAGCAGCACCTTTGGGGCGCATCTAGGTCGCGCCGACAACACGGTCTGATAGGAGAGTCTATGTTCGGGCATAAAATGATATTTGAGGGCCTCGTTGAGCAAGTGCTTGCACGCGTGGTCGTCCCGTATGAGATGGTTGGCTTCGTAAAGACGGGTGAGGAACTTGACGCTGAGGAGCGGGAGGCGAACGCAGTGCAGCAGCTGAGCTAAATGCTGCTGTCGTTCCGTCACGTCGTATTTAATCCAGGACTCCAGGGCGTAGAAAACCGTCTCCTCCGTCACCACCTTCAGGCAGTCGTTGGACACGATTTCGTCCAACTCGGCTCTGGTGAGTTCGAAAAACTCCTCGGTCTGACAGACTTCCTCGAAATGCTCGCAGATGAACTTGGTGGCGGCCAGGCAAAGATCGTGGCAGCCGTACGTCTCGGCGAAGCGGGAGATGCCGATGCAGTTGCCGGCGTCCAATTGGCTCTCCAAGAAGGAGCAGCACTCTTTTAGCACCAGCTTGACCTGGAGGAGGTTAGCCGCGGGTAGAAGGGATTCCACGGTTTCCTGAGAGATCAACACGGTGCCGGTGTAAGCGTACTCCACGATGGCCTGCAAGAGAATAGACGGTGGTTGAAAAGAACGGATTGGATTTGACATTGACTGGTCTCCATCTCACCTGCAAGGCGGTTTCGTCGATACACTGGAATTCCACCTCGGCCGTTTCTTTTTCCGACAGGTTCCCCGTGAACATGGCCTTGAAGTACGGACTGATGCTAGCCAGGACCACTTTGTGGGCATGGATCTTGGCATCACCCACCCGGAGAACGATATCGCATAGTTCGTGATCCTGACGCAAGAGCTGGAGGCCTTGCAGCAGTTGTTCCGAATGTGGCCGTGTTAGACTGGCAAACATATAGGACTGGTCCTGCTGGTCCATCTTAAAAAAAAGGCACATATTTACATTTTGGTCAGCAATTACAGTCGTAAAAATTACTATCGTAAAAATATATACAGACAGTGTATTACCGTATTTTCCATACTTAGGACTTCTACTCAAGTGTGACTTATATGTTTTGTTTATTTATTTTTTGACCACCTTATGTTGTATTTTTTAAGCTTTAGGTATCCCAAAAACTTACATTTGCAAGCACCTATGTTGTCTGTTGTTCTGTATTTTTCTATGTTTGTCGTTGGTTTCTAAATAAATTTAAAAAGTGCCCTTCTAAAAATGCATATTATACTCTAATCCCACTAATAATTTTCCCCATTTTATTGAGCATATTCAGCCGCGTATAAGCCGCTCCACGTATAATTATTAGGGTTAATATCATAAGGAATTTATTCATCAGAAATTGTTGTTTTCTTACTGCAAAACAAAAAATAACCAACAAATAGTAAATGTTACTTTGCCGACATCTACTGGTGAAAAGGAGTATATCAAGTCTTGTGCGCATATAAGCCGTAGCCTTGATTCAGTCAACATTTTTTTGAGTTACAAACGGCTTATAAGTGAGAAAATATGGTAGCATTTTTGGGCTAGTGCGACTTATAGTCCGAAAAATACAGCATATGCACTCAGTATTTGGACATTCACACAAATTTCAGCATTCCAGTTGTGTAAAAGATTTGAAATGAAATAATGTGTGCTTTAAGGATATGACATTCAAATAATAGAATGGTTAAGGAGTTACAAAACATTGAAATGAAAGGAAAACTAAAGACAGCTATAATTGATGAAATGCTGCCATCATTTTAGACAAGTTTGGTCTTGGGATAGCATGAAATGTAGTGTTTTATGAGGCTTAATGGTCGTCTAAATCTGCACTGTATGAGTCATAGTCTGTCAAACAAGACAGAGTGGTTTGTTTATTTACAATTGCTTCTAGAGTGTTTCCGATGTAATTGCATGCTAGTGAGCTGATGCTAGCTGCCTCTTAGCTTCAAATCCGCTATAGCGTTAGCTATCAGTCACAAAACACCGCCGAATTTAGCACCAACACATTTCTGCTGGACTAAAGTGAGCACCTCCATTAAAATTATGAAATGTCGACAAGGTAACACTGCGCTAAAACGGCTAAATCAACTTTATGTTGGTGTTTTGTGGCACTGCAGCGCATAGCCGTCAAAAATAAACACGGTTCCTTAGCTGCATCATTGATTGATATACAGTAACATGGCTGACAGAGACGCACAAAACGTCACGTTTTGGTGACAAGTGGTCAACTGGTATGTTTTGTGGCGTTGTGAGGAGAGAAAAGCGAAGGGGCAACTTACTTTCCGTCGGGTGAGCCGCTGTGGTGATCGATTTTGCCGTGACGGAGTTCAGCGGTGACGAGTGGGAACCCCAGGCGGCTATCAGGAAAACAACCGACTGCTAAGCTAGCTACAAAGCTACACCAGAGAGAGCTTATTAGAAAGGAGCGAGTAAACATAACACCACTTCCGCTGCTGTCAAAATAAAAGCAGGGAAATGAGCGGCGACAGAGTAAACGGAGTCGCTGCAGTAAAACATTTGATGCAATTGCAAAGATTAATAGGAAACTTGTAGAAATATACGATGACTATTAAAATGGATTTTAATACTAATCAATAGGCTGTATTAAATTTGGTCACTTATTTGGGTCCTTAAAATGGACAGAACCGAATAGAAGTCTATTATTTTGCAGCATGAAAAAGTCAACTTTTATTTATTTTTTTAATCTAAACATTTGAAAAATAAACAAAACTGAGAAAGGTTATTTTCCCCTTTTGTTTTTCAACGTAATTTATTAAAAAAGGAACAATTGCATTTTTTCTTTTTAATTAAAAATATACATTTAACAATATTTATATAGTAATAATTATTATTATTTGAATAAACTATATATTCATTTCCACATTTTGATTGTAATGTAATTAATTAGGGAAAAAAGTAAGAGAATATTTGCCATAAAAAGGCTAAACACGCGTATTAAATTATAATGTCTATAAATAATTTATCGACTATCAGAAAAGTTCATTAATCTATTATTTTTTGCAGCATTGTTGGTTAATATTTAAAAAAGCTAATTATTAAAGTAAACTCTGGTTCTCCCATTAAACTGAATACGTATGAAAAAAAATGAAAAAAAAAGAAAATAAAAAAATAAAAAAAGCACATTATTAAAGTAAAATCATGTTCTTCCATTAAACTGAATACGTATGGAAAAAAATCAAATGAGTTTAAAAAAAAAAAGTTTGTCCCCGTAGTCGCTTGTGACGTGCGCGTGCGGCCGCGGCGCGTGCACGAGCCCGCAGCTCGCGTCACCATGGAAGCGCTCAGTTTGCGACCCGGATACGCCATTTTGCTTCCCGGTGCTCCCGTGTGTGTGTGCGTGCGTGCGCGCGCGTGTGCACATGCGTGCGTGTGCGCGCGTGTGTATGTAGTGTGTGAGCGTGGGCGCCCGATGGTGAAAATACCTCCGTAGCTTCCCAACGTTCGAATCCTCCATCGAAAAAAACCCCAAGCAAAATGTTAGCGTTCTGACCAAAACCGGCCATCTCGGGATTCGAACACCTGAAAATCCAGAGCAGATCGCCTTTAACAGTCTCCACCAACGCCGTCGAAGTCAAAGTAAGGACCCCCAGACCCCCTTTCGGACTGTTTTCTTATTGTCGTTCCTCAACTTTGCTAGCAGGCAACATTATTTCGCCGAAGGAGCCAGCTAGCTTATTACCATGTAAGTAACGTTATAACGACGTTATGACGACTGGAGTTTTCTGGTCTTTTCTTTACCGTGTGCTCGTTACAAGTCCAGCGAAGTGCGTGGGTTGTTTCGGTCGACATTTATTTCACTTCAGTCGCCGGTATTTTACATTTGATGGCAATTGTGTACATTTGGTGAACAGCCACAAGTGGTTGGATAACCAAGTATAAAGTGCACCACCTTAACCTATCAACATGCTAGTTTACTTAATTCCTTTTTAAAATAATGTATTTATTTTAAGATGCATGTATGTCCAAATCCTAAATACGAATAATGATCTACATTAATTTGCTGTGTAGTATTTTATTTTATATTTTTAATCTGGGTACTTTATTTCATATTGTCAGGCTAATGGGGGCCATTTTTCTATAAATGTATACACAATAATAGAAAATTATGAGTGCCCTGCGACTGACTGGCGACCAGTCTAGGGTGTAGTAAACGAATGACTATCGACTATTGTAACTCAAAACTCAATAAAAATCAAATCAATGGATTTACCGTATTTTCTCGCATATAAGCCGTATTTGTCGCTAAAAAAATGACTAGTCAATCGAGGGTACGGCTTATACGCGCACAAATTCAACTTGACATGCACGAAACGCCGTAACGCAAGACAATACGGTCATTTATTTCAAAATAGAAAAAACAAAAAACAGATAAAACGCTAAAGAAAATTAATTTTGACGTCTATGAATGAAATTCAAGGAAAAAATAAACTGTATCTTGCATTAAAGGTGAAAAAACTCACTTACTTGTGCCTGCCATTGTTCGCTCAGGGCGCCGCTATCTTACCGAGACCGCTACGGACACACTTCCTGGTTGTACTGCTCACATGACTTCCTTTTTGAATATAACCTGGTATAGAACCAAATAATGACAAGTAACACATTTGTACTCCCTATTAAAACCATGAATATGGAGGTGAAAATTGTGAATCAGGGGGCGGCTTATACGAGAGAAATTGTCAAATTCAGCCATTTTTAAGGGTGCGGCTTATACGCGGGTGCGTCTTATACGCGAGAAAATACGGTATGTATTTCCTGGCCGTGAACGCTTATCCAACAAATCCAAACTTTTGTTTTTCATGATTATTATTTTTTTTATCTCTAGTTTAATGGCTCCCCATCATCGGCCAATCGGGAAGGAGGATTCTACTCATCTCCATGAGGTGGCGCTCGATTCTTCTCGCATTTAACCAGATTCGCCGTCTTCCCAACGATGATTGTTGGACTAGTCTCCCAGGAGTTATACCAACAACTTCTGGACCCCACCAATTATCAAAACCGCACAGACGGCGTGGAAGACCTCAAGCGGACCCTCTCGGAAGTGGACTTGAACCCGATCCCTCCCGAGAGTATCCAAGACTTCCTCCATCTTCTGACCAGACTTCTGGACGACAGTAATTTTAAAGTATTCTACGGCACCTTGCAAGTTTTAAACATCCTCGTTCGACGATTGGACGCGGGTGTTCAGGACTACGTTAAACAGATCGTTTTCCTTAGCGCCAAAGCCCTGGGCGACACCCGGACAATCGCCAGGAACGAGTACATGGACACGTTTCGTCTGGTGATGAAAACCGTGTCCCCGCAACAGGTTTTGGATCTTATTATCTGTAACCTGAAACACAAAAACTCCAGAGTTCGGGAAGACGTCCTTCACATCATTATCGCGGCGATGCTAATTTACCCAAGGAAAGAGTTTGACATACCCAAACTTTGTCTGGAAGTCGCCCCAAATCTGGCGGACGGAAAAAGGAAGGTCCGGCACGCCGCTTTGGAGCTTTTTGCGCTTTTTGACTCCTGTCTGGATTCGGGGAAAAAGCAGCCAATCGCCAAAGCCCTGGACGCGGTCCGGATCGGCGAGGACCTGGACGGTCTGGTGGCGGCCGTGCTGGCCAGACAAGCCAGGTGCGTTCTCCCGAGACTTTCACCAGAGGGCGTGGTAGAGTACGGTCTGGCGGTGGGCAAAACCGGGACGCGCTGGTCCCCGCGGGATGGTTTTTCGGGGGCGGATCTGGACTGGGTGATGAACGGCGGGCGGGGGGGCAGTGCCAGGAGTCTACGGACCGAGCCGGACGGCGAGCGGCTGCACGGCTACGGTAGCTTGGGTTCCCTGGCCGATTCCGGGCTTCGCTCGCAGAGGAGGATCGTCAGCGCGGGGAAGGGAAAGAATAAACTACCGTGGGAGACGCTGGGCTGTTCGGCCAATGAAAACGATCGGTGCCGATCCCTCAACGGAAAGTCTTCGGAACGGGTAAGCTCCACCACGTCTGGTTATTAAACATTCAATAATGAAGAGAAATTCATCTTTGCAAAATTGCTGTCCTCGCAATTGCCTCGTTCAAGCTAGCATCGGGCGGATGAGTGGTTAGCGCATCGGCCTGACGGCTCAGGGGTTCTGGGTTCAAATCCAGGTCAGTCCAGCTGTGTGGAGTTTGAAATGTTCAACCCTGGGCTTGTGTGGGTTTTCTCTGGGTACTCCCACATTCCAAAAAACATGTATGCTAGGCTAATTGGACACTCAATTGCCCCTTGCTGTGATTGGTTGTCCTCTGTCGCCCCCCTAGGATAGGGTGTACAAGGTCAGCTGGGATAGGCTCCAGCACCCCCCGCGACCTTCATGAGGATAAAGGGGTTTAAATAATGAATGAATGAAAAGTTAGCATTGTATCATATCAAATTTGAAATGTTTACCTTTTGACAATTCAATGGATACAATTTCATTTTGTCTCATTTCTCATTTTCTGAACCCCTTTATCCTCACTAGGGTCGTGGGGGGTGCTGGAGCCTATCCCAGCTGACCTCGGCTAACCTATCCCAAGGCACAAGGAGACAAAGGACAACCAATCATAGCATGGGGCAATTGAGAATGTCCAATCGGCCTAGCATGCATGTTTTTTGGAACGTGGGAGGAAACCGGAGTACCCAGAGAAAACCCACACAAGCCCTGGGCAGAACATGCAAACTGCGCTAACAGTTCCATTATCAAATACATTTACGGATTTATTTTCAGAGCTGCTAATTGACGCCATTCTGTTCTAGTTCAAGTGTTTACATGGGTTTGTGGACTCCAGTGCGTTTCCCAGCAACCCCCGTTTCAGCTGAGCACCTCTTACGGGTGCGCGTACTTACGAGCTTGATTGCTGGTCCAATTTAGTCATCTCGCAAGGTTAAAGATTCAAAAGAAGACTTGTTTGCTATTCGAAATGTAATAGCTGACAGAATAAAAATAAATACTCTGTAGTCTTTCGTCGTTTAAACGATGGTATCGTGGGCGGAAAAATCTTACTCTGTCTTCAAATTTAAGGTTTTCTTGGGTGGCAAATAGACAAGGATTCTGGCAGTTTAGAAAAAAAAGGGTCGTTATAAAACTTTGAAATTTTTCAATTGTCGCGGCCATGTTTGGTGTACATTAACCGCGATATTCGAGGGATTACTGTATCATGATCTCCACGTTTTTTGATAGAATTAGAACAAATTGCCATTTATCTGTTGGAATAATTGCCAAACTTTGTTGTCTTCCAACAGGCCACGAGCGATGAAATGATTTCGCCCTCCAGAAAGTTAAGTCCCGAGACCTACATCCCAACTTTTAGTAAGTGCCAATCCGAATCCGTCTATCTTTCACACTCTCGTTACGCCATAGTGACAAGAACGGTTAAAACGCTTGGAATCGGATTAGCTTGTGAGTGTGGTTCTTGGGAGAACCGATCCGAAAACCTGGTCCAAACTGGCTAAATGTAGGATGCTAATTTATTTTCTCTGAATAGAAGACAATATTGCTAATTATACCAAGTCGGGTTAACTTGCCAATGAACTATTCTGCATTCATGGGAATTAAAAATGGATCGTTTGTGTCCAGGTTCTGCAGAACCACAGACTCCCCAAACCTCCAGGAGGAGGATCGCTCCGGCTCGGATCCGAAGAAGCGGCAGCCTCAATTTGGACCCCGACGTCTTCAAAACGACAAACTTTACCGACCCGGATAGTGGTAAGAACTCGCAATTGCTGTACTCAATTGGTTAAATGAGAGCCAAAATGGCGGCCATGAAACTTACATTTGCTTTCTATCTATGGCACCATTCAACACAATGTCATTCAAACCAATGAAATCATGCAAAAAAAGTCACATTAAATCCTCAGGACAGTTAAGGACGGAAACAATTAAAAGATAAAAACCCCTAAAAAGTATAATAAAATCATATAAACAATAGCATTTTTAGCCTTGATTTAAATGGAGCTTCGGGTGCAAAAGGAGCATCGTAAGTGAGTGCTCCTTCACCCCGTGTGCTTTTTAACGGGTCTCCATTTGTCACAGGGGCAAACAAATCAAGAATGTATTTTTTGCTCCAAGGTCATCAAGTGTTTTGTAGAGCAGCACTAAAATTTTATGGTCCATCCTTTGACTCACAAGAAGCAGTTTAATAGGTTCCAGTTTCTTAAGTGTTTTTTTAAGAGATTCTGGCAGTTATAGACGTCTTTGGCAAAGGAAATCGTTTTTTTTTGGTAACAGGGTCACTATGACATGTTATATTTACCTGGTTTCCTAGATTTAACGTTTGCGCAATTACACAGAATTCCTAATGAAATGTCGTAACCATGGAGATAAAAGACAATGATGGTATAAAAAGCATCTAAAGCTTAAATCATTTTGCTCATCATATAAATGATGTAGACGGAAGATGTCGAGTCGTTTGGTAAATCGATATCGCAAAGGTATGTTTATGATATCATAAATTGGCTCGCATTATTGAATTGACAGAGAAGACAGTGACAAAAAATATATGTATATTATATGTATTTATATATATTTATTTATATACATTTATTAATTTATTTATATATTTATTTACTGATCTATTTATATATTTTTATTTGTTATTTGTATATATATATTTATTTATATGTATTTATATATATTTATTTATATACATTTATTAATTTATTTATATATTTATTTACTGATCTATTTATATATTTTTATTTTTTATTTGTATATATATATTTATTTATCTGTATTTATATATATTTATTTATATACATTTAATAATTTATTTATATATTTATTTACTGATCTATTTATATATTTTTATTTAGTTTTTTTATGTCTAAAATGTCTTTTGCTGTGTCTGTATTCTCACCCTCTTGCTACTGTGACAATGCAATTTCCCGAATAGGGCATGAATAAAGTTATCTAATCTAATCTAAAGTAATCTAAATTTGTGGATTTCATGGCACTACTACTACAAATCTGCACTACATTTTGACGGAAAAAGCCCTTGGCTTTTTTTTTTTTCTTCAAAACTCAATAAATCTTTTAAAAACGATCAATCCTAATGACCCATTCCACTAGATGGAAACTACCATATCAAAACATCAACTTTGTATTTTTATAGCTACTTTTTTTACCCTAACGTGTTGTTGTTGTTTTTCATCGCCAGTGCTATCCAAGGGCCACTTGCTCTCGAGGAACCCCAGCGTGGAGCGCACTCTTTCCCTCCCCGCTAACCCCAGCACCACCCCCGGCTCCTTTCTCCTCCCTTCCTACCCCCTGGCCGCCCTCCCAGGAGGCACGGCGACCCCGACGCTATCCCGTCGCCACGCAGACTCCTCCCTCTCCATGTCCAACACCTGGCCCAACAAGCGAGACGCCAGCCCCCGGCGGGACGCGACCCTCAGAGGCGAGCCTCGTCTCCTCCGCCGAATCTTAAAAACCATCTGTAATAACCATATTTTCCACCTCGGCAGGAGATCCCTCCTCCAGATACTCTCCTCGGCCAATCGGCGCCTCCTTGAGGATCTCCTCGTCGGCATCGTCCTTTCGCCGAGCCTTGACCACCGGCAGGACGGCCATGTCCGTTTCCCCGGTGGTTCCTGCGGCCGAGTTTTACACCGGCGACCAGAATCCCGATCCACGCATCAATCCCCAGAACCAAAATCAAGAGAGGGACGCTCAACTAGAGGCGGAGTACTCCGACACCACCCAGGATCCTCAAGAGGACGTTCTTGACATGGAGGAGGTAATATTTACTTCCATTGACAGTCAATGGAGTCCAAAACTTGTGGACATTGGAATGATATTTTGGCCTGCTCTCATTGGCCGAACCGATTTTCCCGACAGATGTTGAACTCGCTGCGTTCGTTACGCAACAGCGCCGCTAAAAAACGAGCCAAAGTGAGTCTCGGCGGTTCAGAGGCGGACCAAGAGAGCCCGGATTCCACTCTAAGGTCCTCCTTGGGTCAAGACCTCCCTTGGTACACTTCGCCCATCCTTCCCAGTTCTACCAGTGAGAGTGGCTTCTCCAGTTTGAGTCCCACCACCTCCAGTGTCTTTGGCATCAAAAGGTGAATATCCCAAAAAATGTCAGAAGATTTGGAATTTTCTTGAAAAGCCCACTTGCATATATAGATATATAGATATATAGATATATAGATATATATAGATATATTTTACGTTGGTCCTAGTTGTGGCTTCCGCTTATGAGTTCCAACGTGGATTTTCACATTTTTATGAACTTTAAAAAATATCTATATTTTTTAAATAATTAATAAATCGCATAGTAGTGAATATGCGATAAACGAGGGATTACTGGAAATCAGGTGCAAAAATATGTGATGGAACTACTCTGACCTCAACAGTTCTGGAAGCATGACCTCCCCAAGAGTGAAACCTCGCATTCCAAGAGTGTCCTACGCAAAATTGAAGTCTTCTGTGTCCATGGACTTAAGTGCCCTTGCAGGTAAGAACCCATCGCCATTTCAATCCAATGCTCAATTATATCCATTAACACCTAGATGTCGTTCTTTCATCTTACACCTTAAAAAGGACTATCTCAGTGCGACGAACTTTCACCCGAGGTGGGCGTCGTCGGGCAGAGGGTCACTTACGCCAACGGAAAAATCCCAGGCGGCGAAGACGCGGCCGTGGCGTCTCCGCCATTGGTCAAACCGTTGTTCAGAGTTAATCAATCGACAAAAGGTGAGCCGTTGGGGATTTAAAATGGCAAGTGACTTTCTGGGCTCCAATGAGATTTCTCGTTTGGGGTTTCGAAGGATGTGGAAACAGCGGAAGTGGGATTTCGCCAACGACAGACGTGCCCGAGGGTGTCGTTGGAAGAGGTGGGTGTGGCCATTTACTATCCTTCCACAAAACAATGGGAAAATTGGGACAGTTTGACCAGAGGGTTTAGTTGGTAGTTCTGCCAGGACCGTGGAACGAATTATAGAATTTACATATAAAGTACACCTCTACTTACGGAATTTTCAAAGTCGAGAACCAATTACCGTATTTTCACGACTATACGGCGCTTCGCATTTAAAGGCGCAGTGTCAGTACTAAGTGCTATTTCTGTATTTGACACACACAAAGGACATACCATATATTACCATATATAAAGCGCACTGGATTATAAGGCGCCCTGTCTATTTTGGAGAAAATTGAAGACTAATGTGCGCCTTATAGTCGTGAAAATACGGTAATTTTGTAAGTAGAGGTACGACGGGAGCCTTTTTTGTTGTCGTTTTCAACGCCACATTTCCACAGCAGTTCAACTTATCCCTGGTAACATTATCTACCCACCACCTTCCTCCCCAGGCGTGTTTGGGTCATCGGCGTCCTCCCTTCGCTCCGATTTGACCAGGTCACTGGACCATGGTGACTCGGCGGACAAAGCTAGCGCCGATCCCTCGGGAGGCCTCCCGGTCATCTCCGGCGACCACAGAGTCCCCGACGACCCGACCTTAGATGAGGTAAGGATTTCCAAACGACAACGACCCCCTCATGTCTCTCTAGCGTCCAATCGTGGGCGACTGACACAAAGTCCACTCCACAGGAGAAAATCCGGCACCGCGTTCGACAGATGCTCTGCGATTCGCCGCACGAAGACAACGTGGAGAAAAGTAGGCATTATTTTTACTACGGAAATGGGAATTATGGATTTTCTAAAGGTGGACTTGTGTCGCAGTTCTGCATTGGAACGGCGGCACGATCCCCCCTCGCGTTGAAGACCTCACCTCGGATGGGTCGCCGATAAGCCCGAGCAGCTCGATCAGTCCACCCGGACTCCAGAGCCCCGTCAAATGCCGCACTCCCATCCATCAACCCAGCCCCCCCACGGTACCCCCCAACCCCCAAAACCTGTCCAGAATGAGGCGGGCGCCCAGTCTCAATAGAACGCGGCCCTCCCTGTCCCACAGCTCAGGTCAGTCGACTACGAAATGTCCAATTCTTGGAAGCTTTAGCTTTGATATTCACTTTGTTTCAAGTCTGATGGCGTTGTCTCAATGGTCTTTTTTTAGAAGAACTGTCTCCAGATACGCTGAACCATAAGAAAAATGTCTCCCAGCTTCCAGAACTGTCGGCCTTTTCCAAACCAGATCTGGCGCTAATGCAGAGCTTTGACCTACTAAGTTCTACAGACTGGTGAGAGCCCGGCCTTGAAAGTCAGGGCCTAAAACGCGGGTGTCAAACGCATTTGTTATTATTATCATATATGCCATTCTCTTCCTGTTCCAATTTGAAGGGACAAGAAAATCAAAGGCCTGACTCTCCTACGTTCTTTGGCTCACTTCCACGGTGACACGCTTCAGGGCAGGATTAGGGATGTCTGCCTGTCTCTCATTGAAGAGGTAACAAACAGAACGTGGAATGAACGCCTCTAGTTCCTTCATCTAGCATTTCTAAAACGACACCTACGACACACACGGTATTTTCTCGTATAAGCCGTACCCTTAAAAATGGCCTAAAAATGGTTGAATTTGACAATTTCTCTCGTATAAGCCGCCCCTGATTCACAATTTTCAACTCCATATTCATGGTTATAATAGGAAGTACAAATGTGTTACTTTGAAGGGAAAATCTTGAGAAAATTCATCGCAAGTGGTATTTCTCAGATACTTTATGAATCAAAAGCACATTAAGTGTCAATATCATAAGGAAGTTAAATTAAAAAAGGAAGTCATGTGAGCAGTACAACCAGGAAGTGTGTCCGTTTAACTACCGGTAAAAGGTAAGATGGCGGCGCCCCAAGCAAGCAATGGCAGGCAAATTTCATTCATAAAAAATATTTTTTAGAAGTGTTTTATCTGTTTATCTTTTCTTTATTTTGAAATAAATGACCGTATCGGCCACATTGTTTTGCGTTATGGCGTTTCGTCTAATTTGTGCGCATATAAGCCGCACCCTCGATTCATTTTTTTTGCGACAAATACAGCGTATATGCAAGAAAATACGGTACCTTTTTTTGTCGAATTAGGTCTGATGTCTGAATTTGTCCTCTTCTAGGTCAAGAATCTGAGGTCGGGCGTGGCCAGGGCTGCCGTGTGCACACTGGGCGACCTTTACACGCACCTGGAGAAGGCCATGGACCAAGAACTGGATGCCACCGTCAAAGCCTTGCTGCTGAAAGCGGGAGGGAAAGACGTCTTTATCCGACACGATATCGACGCCGCGTTAGACGCCATGGTGCGCCACTGCGCCCCCACGAGAGCCGCCCATGCTCTGCTTTCCGGTGGGCTCGGGTCAGTTTTTTTTTAGCCGCCCGCTTACCCCGACCGGAGATGGCAAAATAATCAATGGCATATTTCCCGCTTCCGTGTTAGGCATCGCAGCGGATTGGTTCGCAAGTGCACCGCCCAACACTTGGCCAATTTGGTGGAAAAGGTCGGAGGCGCTCGCCTCCTTTCCGGAGGGAAAGATTTAGCGGAAAAAATCATCCCTGCAGTCACAAAGCTGTCGCAAGACTCCTCGCAGGAAGCCAGGTACGAGAATCCGTCTAGATCTGGTTTTGTCGGATGAAAAAAATGAACAACCCAGCGGGCCGGATCGGACCCACGGTGGGCCACTTCCGGCCCGAGGGCCACATGTTTAATATCCCTGATCTAGCATGTCCTAGGTGCCATGTTTGCTCGGAATTTAGAACCAGTCTTGTCCAACGATCGTGTTTCGAGTCAATTAGCAGCGTTAGCCGGCTAGCATTTGGTCACGGACGTTCGCGGTCATGAATAGTAAAAGTCAGTCGTGTGAAAGTGGCGGCACGGGGGCAAAATTCGGCCCTCCAAAGAATATTTACTGCGCATCAGATTATTCCCTTTGAAAATGGTTACCGTATTTTCTGGACTATAAGTCGCACCAGCCAAAAAAATGCATAATTAAGAAGGAAAAAAAGATATACAAGTCGATCTGGAATATAAGTCGCATTTTTGGGGGAAATTTATTTGATAAAATCCAACACCAAAAACATACAGGCAATTTCAAATTAAAATAAATAAGTGTACGCTATACTAATGTTACATGACTGACATGCCTGGTAATGTCAGTAATGACCTAACATATTAAGTTTTATTCAGAGATCTCTAGCAAAAGTTGTTTTTATAAATTGCTGGCAATGTTGAAATGATCAACACACGCCTAGAGCGCCCTCTATCGGTTTGGGGTGAAAATAACATGCAAAATAATATAATAAATTGTTAATAATTTCAGACATAATTCGCACCATCGTATAAATCGCACCCTTGGCCAAACTATGAAAAAAACTGCAATTTATAATCCGAAAAATACAGTATATTTCGCAGCCCTAACATGAATACGTAAAAATGGGGGGATTGAGCAAGGGTCTTACCTCCAGATACTACGGCCGCCGAATGCTCCTGCTCCTGTCCGCCCATCCGGACTTTGAGAAGATCCTGGAAAGAACAATTTCCTCCAAATACCTGCAGACTACCAGAGACACCATCTTAACGATCAAGACCAAGGTACAACGAGCACTGTTTTTTTTTTTTTTTGCCTTCAACTCTGACCCCTGACCTACTTGTTAGGGGCTGGGCGAGATCCCTCAGGACATCCAATCCCCCAGAGGGCGACGCTCGCTTCCGGGCAGCGGTACTTTTCGAGCACTGTCTCTCACCAGAGAACCCCTCAACCAAACTGTCAGGTATACCAACGTCGCCTTTAACCCGCATTGGAATCAAGTCAATTTCACCCAAACTAATGTTTGTACTAACCTGCCAACCCATTTCATTGGCTCCACATATCTGCTACAAATACGTATAATCCCGAAATCGAGGGTTTAATCACTCGCCCTCTGCCGGCGTGGGTTATCTCCGGGTATTCCTCCTACAGTCCAAAAAACAAGCATGCAAAATGCGCGTGCGTGCGAGAACGGTCGATCGTGTCTCCATGTCATCTGCAATTGGCTAGCGACTGATTCTGGTTGTCGGCCGGAACGGGCTCCGGCACCCCGCCAGGAGGTACTCGGACGTTTCGTCGAAAGACGTTTGGTCCCTGGACGTTTGGTATAACGGATGTTTGGTAGAACGGACGTTTGGTAGAACGGACCTTTGGTCGCCGGGTTGTTCCTGTTGAAACCAGCTTTCAAAATTATAATCATGAGAGAGAGAGAGAGAGTGAGTTTAATATCTAAATATCTAATATCAAAATATCAACAGTAAACTCTGTCATAATTTGACAGCAAGCGAACCCGGCGACCAAACGTCCCTTCTACCAAACGTCCCTCCTACCAAACGTCCCTCCTACCAAACGTCCCTCCTACCAAACGTCCCTTCTACCAAACGTCCCTTCTACCAAACGTCCCTTCTACCAAACGTCCCTTCTACCAAACGTCCGGTCACGCGCCAGGACGATGAATGGCATGAGTTACATGAGAAATAGCATCGGGAATAGCATTAGTAGGCAAAGGCAAGAGTCATAATTTTTGTCTCATGTCCTTTCCAGAACGTCCAACAGTAATTACAGCAACAGATCTCAGCCACTGAACGTAGGAGACAAGAACAAGTACATAAAACACATCACGGGTCTTCTGGCCTCCAAAGATTTCAGGGAGAGAATCAAGGGAATGGACCGGCTGGTGGCCGACTGCCAGCAAAATCCCAACGTCGTCATCCACAACGTCTTCCCGGTATGGACAAACAAACCCCCCCCCCAAAAAATCTATTCAGAAAGATGGCATCATCCAACTGTTTGTTTATTTTTAGGTTTTTGATGCGCTACAGGCCAGGCTGCAGGAATCCAACCCCAAAATCAACCAGTACGCCCTGGAGTCGCTGCAGAAAATCATCCCCTTGATCAAAGACAACTTATCCCAAGTGGTCAACATTCTGATCCCGGCCATCGTAGACAATCACCTCAACTCCAAAAACAACGCCATCTACTCGGCGGCGACGAAAAGCATCAACGCTCTTATTTCCAACCTGGGTAGGAACCGCCAATGTCCCCCGATGTCGGGACGGCAGTTCCACCGTGTCCTTTCGTCTGATTGGCAGATAACGGGCTCCTCCTCCAGCCTTTTTGCACCAAAGCGCAGTTCATCAACGGCAAAGCCAAGGTGGATCTGGTGGAGAAGGTCGCAGGTAAATCCGAACGGGCTCTTCGGTTCTAGCCGGGCAGACGTCCCCAACCCCATTCTCGATATTTCTAGATCTGGTGAACGAGCTGTACCCTCGCAAGCCCCAATTGGTGGAGCAGAAGGCCCTCCCCTTGCTGTGGCATCTCCTGGGGGCGTCGGGGCACGGCGGGGGCGCCGTGCACGGCGGCGGCAGCGTGCGCGGCGCCACCGCCATCCTGTGCCGAGCCCTCTTCGCCCACATGGGGGCGGGGCTTAGCGAGCACGCCGCCGCGCAGTCGGCCGGCGTCCACAAAGGTTTGAACGAGCTTCTGAGGGGGACGGCGGCCAAAAGGTAAAAGCAGAACGGATGTACCTCAAAGTAACCCGCAAAAATAGAAAAAAAAAGATATAATAATATTTCTCAGTGATTTCAGTGGCGAAATCCTAACATCAGGTCCCAAGAATGGAAAATTCTAAACGCACAAAGAAAGCGGTATCGATTTTTTTGGTTTGTTTTCTGGCTATAAATCTGTTTGTTGTTGTTGTTGTTTCACGTGGCTGTTTTTGGCGGACTTGTGAAATGAAATTAGCGGAAGATACTTTGTATATTTGTACAGTATTCGAGTACAGTTGTGTTCCGAATAATAGCCGTTTTTTTTAAGAAGGGGTCATAAGTCGCTACTCCCAATTTTTCAACACTAAAAAAAATGTCTACCTCAGCTTCCACCGACGGCCAATCCGCAAAGACGGAAGCTCCCGATCAAAGCGGATTGGACGCCCGTCGCCGTTAATGTGGTGGAAGCGCCATCGTTTCTTGCTAGCTATCCCACTTTAGCATATTTACATCCGTTCAAATACAATCTGTTGGCATTTACTAGTCTTTTTCAAGAATATTATTGGAAACACAACTGTAATAGTACAACACAAAAGCGAACGATGTGCACTTTTTTAAATTTCTTTTTCTGGCTTGCGGCGAAATTTTTAAATTCATATTTAGCTGGTTTGGCGGCGGAAAAGGAATTTAGGCTCCTCCCCCGACGTTGCCCGGGAAACCGATGGAGGATTTTCAGAACAGTGCCAGTTTTCAACTTGCCTTTTAACGTCTTTTATTAACTTATATTCCACTTGTTGACAAAGACATATAGAAATATATATATAAAAGGTTTTATTTCTGTACCTCAAACTTCCCTGTGTCTTTTTATACATTGCTTGCATCCACTTCTCAGTATTACCCTATTTTCTCGCATATAAGCCGTATTGTAACAAAAAAAAATGACTGAATCAAGGGTATGGCTTCTATGCGCACAAGACTTGCCATACTATTTTTCACCAGATGTCGGCAAAGCGATATTTACCATTTGTTGGTTATTTTCTGTTTTGCAGTAAGAAAATGACCATTACTCGATTGATTAATTAATTCCTTATGATATTGCCCCTAATAATGTGCTTTTGATTCATACAGTATCTCAAAAATACTATAAATTTTCTCAAGATTTTCCCTTCAAAGTACTCCCTATTAAAACCATAAATATGGGGGTGAAAATAGTGAATCAGGGGGGCGGCTTATATGAGAGAAATTGTCAAATTCAACGATTTGAGGCATTTTTAAGGGCTTATACGAGAGTATAAATACGGTAGGTACTTTATACACTAAGGGTGTCAAACTCAAGGCCACGGGGCCAAATCGGGCACGCCAAAGAAAATGTTTTGTTTCTTGCTAAATTACATTTTAAATAAAATTATGGTACTTTTTGATGAAATATCTTGGGACATCCGTAATGAAGGGCATTTAGATTATTTTTTAAATTCATTTTTTTTTAAAAAAAGGATATATTTACTGTTTGATTGCATTTTTATGATTCAAGAATATCTCACGATAGAAAACAAGGGGAAAAAATTCTAAGCAGAAATCAAAATTCAAAAAAAAATTGCAAAACTAAACATAGATAAAAGAAATAAATACTATATAGAAAATATTTGTTAATGTGGCTTTTAAATAGGAAGATTTGGACCATTTTAGGCTCTGTTTCCAAATGAATCATAATTTTTGGATGGATAATCAACTAGTTGAATCATCTAGTTAGTTGACATTCAAAATAAAATCTAGATAAAACAACAAATACCATTTAGCCTGTGACAAATGCGACGCCAGCACAATATTCTATTAACTATACACATTTTGAATTATCTCAATGGATGGACCATTTTTGGAATGACCATTTTTGCCCTAAAATGAAGGACAAAAAAAAATAACTCTATTCTTACTTTGCGCAGTGAGAGCTCAGCATCATCAAGTCCGAAGGGACCAAATCCCAAATGTTTTTATTAATAACTTCACACGAGAAGGGGAAAAAAAATGTGTCGACCCAAATACTGTGCCCGAAATAACTTCATATTGCCACGCAAGGAAGAAGCAAAATGTCTTAATTCTCTAAAGTTTAAACCAGGGCTGTCAAACTAACTGTATTATTTTATTGGACTAGATGTCTATATTTGTCGATGGCAAGCAATCAGTTCATTTTAATCAATCACTTTTTGGGGTACCTTAAATAAATGCAAATTTAAATTAAAAAAATAAAATAAAATCAGACCCCTAGTGGGCCACTCCTGGCCCGCGAGCCATACGTTTGACACCCCTGGTTTAAAACTAATAGCTGCCATTTTTACTTAACTTTACAAAAAAAAATCTATATACGTACATCAAACTATTATTTAACCCCAAAGACAGAAACTTCATTGAAATACCTCCAAGTAAAATGTCATAATTCAAAAAGCTAGCAAAGACAAAGCTTTCAAAACAAACTAAAACGAACAATGAGTTGTGCCGTGAATGCATTAGGGTACGGTGTCCAATTCCCGCCCCTTCCAATCCCTCCGCGGGCAAGATACCTACCCCGCTTAACGAGTCCGTTACGTCGCCACGACGACGGCGGCGGCGACGCCCTCTTCGACACCTCGTTCGGTCAGGGAGCAGATGTCTTGGGCGGGTCCTGGTTTTCGGCCAAGTGGAGCTTTTGTCTGAGGGCGCCTGGTCAAGGATTACGGCACCACCGCGAGCGTTTGCCTCGTTTTGGAATGAAACGTAAAGGATACATGGATGTGCTGAGCTCCTCCAACTGCAAAAAAAATAAAAAAATACAATAAATAAATAACAAAAATCACATTTAGGGCGGGACCACAACCATCCTTCTTTCAGTTTATTAATAAACAGCTTCAATGGATAAGCAATTTGTTGCAAGTCGTTTTTATGGGAGGTCTTGGAGCAAAAAAGTTAGAGCACCCCCCGCAGTAAGTCATGTGTGATCGATACCTTGTGCCAGGGGTCGGGAACCTTTTTGATGGAAAGAGACATAAACATACCTGTCAAACTCTGCCGATAACTGCCCTTATAAATGATTATGATTCCCCTTACAAACCCCCCAAAAAACCTTACAAACACCGTACGCCTCGTACGGTGTTTGTAAGGTTTTTTGGGGGTTTGTAAGGGGAATCATAATCATTTATAAGGGCAGTTATCGGCAGAGGTTGACAGGTATGCACTAGAACTCCTCTTTATTATACTTTAAAACACATGTGTCAAAGTGGCGGCCCGGGGGGCCAAATCTGGCCCGCCGGATCATTTTGTGTGGCCCGGGAAAGTAAATCATGAGTGGTGACTTTCTGTTTTTAGGATCAAATTAAAATTAAAGTATAGATGTATTTTAAATTTCCTGATTTTCCCCCTTTTAAATGAATAATTTTCATTTTTTAATCCATTTTTTTCTGTGTTTTTAGTTCGAAAATCATTTTGTAAAATCTAAAAATATATTTTTTAAAAAGCTCAAATAAACATTGTTTTAGATCTATAACAAACTGAATATTCAGGGATTTATTTTTAAAAAATCTAAATATTATATCTAAAATGGTCCAGCCCACATGAAACCGGGTTGACGTTAATGCGGCCCGCGAACCAACCTGAGTCTGACACCCTTGTTTTAGACATTAATAAATAGGTAATAAACAAGTTATTAAATAAATAATTGAGTAAGTATTGGGAAGAAAACGACGTCGCTATTCAAGCTTTTTTTGCATTGGGGGGCATAATATTACATTATATTGAAACAATATTAGCGAAAGTAAATTGTAAAAAAAAAATTAATTGAAAAAACTGAATTTTTTTTTCACTCTTCACCCAAAAATATTTTTGAAATCTAAAATTTAGAAAACTAAACACATAATACAGTAATCCCTCGATTATCACAACTTCACTTATAGTAGTGATTTTTTTCCGCTATTAATAAAAAAAAATTAAAAATTGCATTTTTTTTCAAGTCCATAAAAATGTGAACAAATCCATCAATTATCGCAGCCATATTTGATCTACATCAGGGGTCTCAAACTTGCGGCCCGCGGGCCAACTGCGGCCCGCGGGACGATGATTTGCGGCCCCCGTCTTAATATGAAATATCGATTTTTTTAATTTTTTTTTTTTTATTTTTTTATTTTTTTTTTTTTTATTTTTTTTTACCCCTTTCCCCATGATGGCGCCGTTTAAGTGGCAGCCAGTGGCAGTAGCTCTGTCCACTCATTTTTTTCTTGTTTTACAGCATGTTTTACATGAAAAATTAGAGGGAACATTGACATGCACCTGCTTGTGGCAGGTGTGATACTGGTGTGCCGATAGCGAGCAATGATGATGTCGTGACCGGATGATTCGCCTAAAGACGTTTCGCTGACGGACGTTTGACAGACGGACAGGTCGTACTAGTATTTGTTAGTTTAATGATTAAATACAAATACTAGTATTTGTATTTAATCATTAAACGCTGTTTTCAGCTGGATTTGACCGAATTTGAGAGCATTTTGAGCTGTTTGGCGAATGGACGTCTATAGACGTTTTTTTGCCTCCATCGCGATATCATCCAGTATTTGTATTTAATCATTAAATGCTGTTTTAGGATGGATTTGACCCGATTGCTGTCATTTTACGGCTCGGTTCTGCTACATCTGCCTGCCCAAGAGTGCTTATTCCCGGACTGCCATGCCCGCCCAAGAGTGCTTATTCCCGGGCTGCCATTGATGGTAGACGAACATTGATTTTTACTATAATTTAGACAACACCGGCGGCGGGCCGGATTAAAAATCCTAACGGGCCGTATATGGCCCGCGGGCCGAGGTTGAAAAACTTGTACACACACGATCCGGCGGGGCGAGCGTTCGAATCCCGTTTCGGCGAAACCTCCGTTCGGCCGAATGAACGTTCGGTGGAACGTCCATTCGGCGACCTGCCCGTCTGTCAAACGTCCGTCGGCGAAACGTCTTTAAGCGAATCATCCGAGTACCGATGATGTCGCTCACACTGGTACTCAGTGCGCTCAGGGAGGTTGTCTTTCTGCTCAGACCAACAAAAAATTAGAGGGAACTTTGGTTCGGAGCTGAATGAACCAATCACGGTGAGGTATACGGCTCTGGAGGGCGGGACATCGGCCGGGCTGTCCAGTGCCTCGCTCACTCACTCATTCATTCCTCCAATCAGCTGGGCGGAGGAGAAGCCGTGAGGCCGATCACTCCGCTTGGCGCGCACACTCCTCCGCTGCTCTCAGCATAGAACTGAATGAGGCGCTATGATCCGTGATCCAGCCTGTGTCAGTGTCTGTAGCCATCTCCGCGATTGAAACGGAGAGCGAAAGTGCACATGCGCCACAAACCCGCGCGACTGAATGTGAAAGATCAACCCGAGACTCATTCCAAGTGGAAAAACATATTACAGAGCCCCAGAGATGTCTCTTTCAAAGCCTGCCGTGAAGAGAAAGGTCGGTGATGAGCACAGACAGTTTCAAGAAAAGTGGGGAGTGCAATATTTCTTTGTTGAACACAGGGGCACCCCGACGTGTCTCATTTACACTGAAAAAGTTGCGGTGCACAAGGAATACAATTTGAAACGTAATTGTACTATGAGACATGCTGAGGAGTACGAAAAATACCAGGGAGATGAGAGAGCCAACCAGGTTGCCAGTCTTAAAACACGTCTTCTGAGGCAACAGGATCTCTTCAAGAAGGCTACCAAAGACAGTAATGCAGCAGTCAAAGCTAGCTACGCCGTTTGTGAGTTGATTGATCCTGTGCTAAGTGATCCCAAATGGCTCATGGACTTGGCTTTTCTTGTTGATATCACACATGAGCTTAATGTACTGAACAAGAAGCTACAAGGCCAGGGGCAACTTGTCAGTGCTGCCTATGACAACGTGAGAGCATTCTGCACTAAACTTGTGTTATGGAAAGCCCAGCTCTCTCAGACAAACCTTTGCCATTTCCCAGCATGCAAGGCTCTCGTGGATGCAGGCACACCATTCAGTGGTGAGAAGTATGTTGAGGCCATTTCGAAGCTACAGGAGGAATTTGATCACAGATTTGCAGACTTCAAGACACACAAAGCCACATTTCAAATTTTTGCGGACCCCTTCTCCTTTGATGTGCAAGATGCCCCTCCTGAGCTTCAAATGGAGCTCATTGACCTGCAGTGCAACTCTGCACTCAAAGCCAAGTTCAGGGAGGTGAGTGGAGAAGCAGACAAGCTTGGGCAATTTTTGAGAGAGTTGACCCCCAGCTTCCCTGAACTTTCCCGAAGGTTCAAGCGGACCATGTGCCTTTTTGGGAGCACATACTTGTGTGAGAAGCTCTTCTCCACCTTGAACTTCAATAAGTCCAAGTACAGGTCCAGACTTACTGATGAGCATCTTCAAGCTCTACTGAGGGTCTCCACTGCTTCCTCCCTCAAGCCAAATGTGACTATGTGAGAAGAAGCGCTGCCAGGTCTCGAGCAGCAAGGAGTAGGCAAAAGAAGCCGTGTTCAGAATATTTCATGTTCAATGTTCCATTCAAGTTCAGAAAGTTAAAGGTTAAAGAGCTGTAAATACAGACATTTGAAACGGAATAAAAATAATTCATTTTCTCTACTTAGCCAGCCAGTATATATCTACTGTATGCTCATTAGTATTATTTGGTTTTATATTACTGATTGATTTATTTTTTACTCATCTTTAAGTTAATTTATTTAATTCATTATTTTTGTTAAAAAATAAAGATATTTGATAACGTTGGAAAGTTTTATCAGTGCTTTTCTTGTGGAAATCCTGATGCGGCCCAGTCTCACCCAGACTCGGCCTCTAGCGGCCCCCAGGTAAATTGAGTTCGAGACCCCTGATCTACATTAACCCTCATATTTGAGGAATTGCTGTACTGTAAATATTTAATTCCAATCTAAATAAATAATACAATATTTACTGTTATTCCTTTCTAATTAAAAAAGAAAATATTGACACGTGTTTTAAAGTATAATAAAGAGGAGTTCTAGTGCATACCTGTCAACCTCTGCCGATAACTGCCCTTATAAATGATTATGATTCCCCTTACAAACCCCCCAAAAACCTTACAAACACCGTACGACGAGTCGTACGGTGTTTGTAAGGTTTTTGGGGGGTTTGTAAGGGGAATCATAATCATTTATAAGGGCAGTTATCGGCAGAGGTTGACAGGTATCCGTTTGGCCGCCATCACGTCGTGAATTTTGCTCCGGTTCTAGCCCAAAAAAAAAAGGTTTTGGACTCACGTTGCAGAGCAGGTGCTCCAGGTTGAGATCGGAAGCGCACTTGCGTTGGTCCTGGGAAAGTTCTTCCACGTGGCTGTCCATGCTAAAGTGAAGTCTCGCCAGCTTCTCTTGCATCTCGCGAACGTGCTCCAGTTGCTCAAAGGAGCACACTTTACCTGCAAGGTGGACAAATATGGCGGGTAACGACGTGGATTCGAACGCGGGGGATTTTTCTCTCACCGAAAGCCTGCAGTTTGCCCGAGTGGAAGTCGTTGAGGAGGTTCAAGAGGCCGCCCTCCATCTCGCGCACATCCGACACGTCGGTGAGGAAGGAGTGCTGCAGGGGGGACGACTGAGACACTTTGCTGGGGCCGGCCGGTTGTGGGGCTCTCGCCTTCTCCTTGTTGGTCCTGGAAGGGTTCGAGTCCGGAAACGTGGCATGAGACACGGCAGGTGGACGTAAAGGCGAGCGTTCAGAGCGTACGAGAATGTGTTTTATATCGAGATTGGGAATTTGGGGGGTTGCTAAATTTCAGAGCCACATGTGGCTCCCGAGCCATAGGTTCCCTACCCCTGGCCTAAACGGTCAGAAATAATAAAAAAATGAAACTGACACAATTGAATGCAAAAAAACACTTTACTAGCAAGGTGTCCTAATATTTTTGTCCATAGAGTGCATCTTCAAAGCTATTATATTTCTGACTAAACTAGTCTTTAGCTGTCTTGAAAAAAAGAAAGAAAATATTTGAGTATTTAATTTTCTACTTTAAAGTGTAATATTGGTTATTGCGCTTTTGTGCAAAAGAAAAAATATATTTACAGTGGAGAAATATGAGATTAAGCTGCTTATTTGGGGACACAATTGAATGCAAAAAAACACCATTTTGAAACCAAAAAAATAAGATATTTGAGGGGTTGATTTTATGTTTGTAAACAAAAAACAGAACAAATCTTAAACATTCAGTTTGATACACAGATTTTTTGCATTCAATATTTTGGCCTGGTTTCCGGAAAAGTGGTGCGAGTTTTTTCAAATTTACCTGGCGGTCTTGGGCGGCGCTACCACGCCGGCGAAGGCCTCTTTGGGTGGTCCCGGGGCCCCGACGGACCTTTTGTACTTGCCCCGGTTTTTAGGCGAGGGGGGCTGCGGTAGGCCCAGGGAAAAGGTGGCGCTCTTGCTGGCCGGCAGTACGGCCATCTTGCGTGGGTTGACGGGGGGCGGCGGCGGCTGCGGGAGAGACACTTTGGGGCTCCGCTTCTTGCGCTTGTCCTCCATCGTTACCCGCTAGCTCGCTGCGCTAAAGTCAGGGGGTGGGCACATTAGTAAATCACTCAAAAAGGGGCGGGGGAATCAAGTTTACATCTTTGTCTATTTACTTTAGCAAAAAAAGTGGGTCAGGGCGGCCCAGTTTGCATGTTATCCTTGGGCATGTGTGGGTTTTCTCTGGGTACTCCAGTTTCCTCCCAGGGTTAGGCGGATTGGACACTAAATATGAGTGTGAGCATGATTGGTTGTTTGTCTCCTTATGCCTTGTGATTCGCTGGCCACCGATTCACGGTGTACCCCCCCAAAGTCAGCTGGGATATGGCTCCAGCACCCCCAGCGACCCTAGTGAGGATAAAGCGGTTCAGAAAATGAGATGAGGAAAAAAAAGTGGCTTCAGACACACCCACATTAACTAAGAATAATCCGCAAATTTGTTTAAACACAAAATTAAGCCTTGTTTTATACATAAATTGCATTTTTTTTTTATGGTGGCATGGGAAAATCAATTTGCTTTATTTAGCAGGGATGGAATTACACAACACAAACACTCAATAATGTGTTGCTGTTTCACAAGCAAAACAATGTTGTGCTAACTGTCAAGAGCTATACAAATTGTTATATATTTTCCCTGCCAGGTGTTTATTGCCATATCTGCCATTTGAGTGTTATGATATAACTCGATATAATTACCCAGTACTACAACGCATTAATATCGATCACGATAAAGCACGGCGCTCTTAAGACAACACAAACCAAAATTCGCCTTTGTATGCGTGTTTTCGCTACACTTTACCGAATTATAACTTATTCTTTTCTTAACATTTGACTAAATAATAGGTTAGATAGTTTAATATCGATTAAAACCAAATAAACACGACGACTGGAAAACATTGTCTCGGGATGAGAGGAATTACACTTACCTTATCTGTTATTTGCCAGGAAATTTAAAACTTGCGATGTCATATCTCCTCGTGTTTCCCTTTTTTTAGTTTATTTAGTTATTTATTTTCAAAATGAGGAGGTTTTAAGAGTAAAGGAAGATGAAATGAAGCTAGTTATCCGTACAAAAGTGCAGCTGAAAAAGCGACGTTTTTCTGCGCAGCTGCAACAATCAGGATTTCACGTGGGCGCAGTATTCCCTGCGTCGAGTTTGAAAGGTGCGGGAAGGTTCATTTGCCCACTTTCGGGGGGACATTCTCCAAACAAAACGTCCTCGTGAAGACACACAAAAGTCTTCCGTGTGCTCCTATTAAGAAAGTAAACCAAAAATAAGTGGATTTACCAACAAAACACGTGCACAACGTTTTCTTTGTGAAAAATGAAAAACGCTCATTTACCCACAAAGGTGGTACAGCCCAATTTGGCGCCCACGGTCGTTGATAAACACTAACATACAAACACAAGAATACATACGTATTAGTATTATTTTTTTAAATACACTCCTAAATAAATAGATCTTCTTTCCTATAGTATCAATTTATAAAAAATATTTTGACGCAATAGAAGAGTATAATTGTAACAACATGAAAATGCACTGTAACACAAAAGTAGAATAAATTAAAATATAAAAATGAATTCAGGGATCAGATTATAGCTATATAATGTTTATAATGTTTTTTATATATTTTACTCTTTTTACAATTGTGTTCCAGATGATTGGGTTGAAGCTAAAACATTTTTGGCCTTCTTTAATGAGTAAAAATCAACTAGTGTCATTAAAAAATTGTTACAATAAGAAAAAAAAATATATAATGATAATAGATTAGTCTAGACCACACGCAATATAATTGAAGTTATGCAAAATAATGCACCCTGGGCAGACACCCACACCCAATAAAAACAAACCCTGTTTACCTATCACAAAAGGGGAAAAAATGCACCTTCAAATGAACTACGAACATCCAAGAAAAAACGCCCCAAACCAATTTTCAGTAATACAAAAATATCTTTTTTATTATGACAGATCAGAACAAAAGCATGACACAAAATGCAGTTTGTAGAAAAAATACAGAGCTCTTAAACTTCTTTTTCTCAGATACACGCTGCAATAACTTAGACCTAACTCACTTTCTGATCCGAGGGACCGTTGGAGTAAGCGTACGCCTTACCTAAGACAATTCTGTCTCTCAGTAGTTTAAAGAAAGCGTAGTAGTTGCTGAAGAGAATCAGCGCCAGCGATATGGTCTGATGCCACTTTTCCGAGCCGATCAACGAGTACAGTTGGTAAAATATCATGGAACCTTCCAGGATGAGGAGGATGTTCAATATTCGTAGCGGCTTGTTGAAGAAAAACTGTGGGTTGAAAATACACAATGAGCCTCAAGGAACGACGTAAAAACTAATCGGCGAGTACAAAAAAATACTGTAGTGATGGGGTAAAATATGTCTACGTCCGTAGTTTGTTTCCAAACACCGGTTGCCCCTACCAAGATGGCCGCCAGTTACAAAAGAAGCAGAAAATGTAATGGTTTTTTTTGGTACTGGCTAGTGTTGTTGAGTGTTTATTTAAAGTACCGTATTTTTACGACTATAAGGCGCACATAAAAGTCTTAAATTTTGTCCAAAATAGACAGGGCGCCTTATAATCCAGTGTGCTTTATATATGGACCAATACTAAAATTGTCGATCACGATAAAATCAAATAAATCAGTCGATAGGGTACACCAGCTCTCACAACTACGGCAAGCAGCCCCCGACCCGACTCTACTATTTTCCCCGTAGAAAAAGTACTGCGCACTGACTGCTGGGATATGTAGTTCTTTTGTCAATACACCCAATGGATTGTGACCTGGACATCGACATCAACACAGCTTTACGATGCTTGGAAGACAGCCCCGGAATAGTTACGCTAGCTACTAGCTAGCTACTATTTGCGAATGGATTGTGGCCACCTGGGCGAACGTATAAAACTCAGCGTTTTCGATGACTCATTTGGACAATTGTTCAATTCGGACACAGCAAATGAGGACTTTGATGGATTTGTGGGTGATGATGACGCGAGTACGTTGTAAAATGGCTAAATAAAGTACAACCGAACTCAGTTTTGCTTACGTTGCCTTTTTAAAAACGTGTTTTTAGCGTGTGGGTGTAGTGTGCAAGAACTATATATCCCAGTTACTGCGCACCGGAAACCGGAAATAGAGTCTGGGGCTGCTTCCGGTAGCCAGTGCTATTGCAGTTCGATATTCATATATAATATATATGCGTCTAAAAAAACGGTGCGCCCTTTGTGTTTAAAATACAAAAATAGCACTTGTTACTGACACTGAGGCTAAAAATATGATACTCCATATAGTCGTGAAAATACGGTATATGGATTCCGTCAAAAGAAACAAAAAAAATGTACGCGCCAGGGACCCCACTTTTAACATTACGACAAACCAAAAAACACAATGGCCAGGCTAGCACGTTAGCATTACTCACGTAGAAGCGATAATGGGACACGTCAGATGGTACGGCAACATTGTAGTGTCCCGTAGCTTTGTAGACATTCTTGCTATGCTTGACCAGGACCCCCTGCGGCCACATGTATTCTTCGGTCCACCTGATGGGGGAGGTAGAGCAAAAATAAGTTGAGGTTATTCCCAATGAGTCTTCGCGGCGACAACGTACAAGTGCTGGAGGACGTTGGAGCAGAGGGACGGGTCGACTTTCTGCCAGCAGCCCAAGTGCGCCGCTGCCTTGTGGAGGAGGTCGCAGTAGCGGGGCGGCAAGAAGTGCCTCATCAGAATGACTGACGTGCTGACCGAGACCAGGATGAAGAGCTCGCAGGACCAGCATTTGTCCACGTACTGCGTGCTCTGGAGGAAAAAAAAGTAGAACAATCCATGAATCGATGGTGCTTTTGTCTCCCTCTAGCGGAACATAAGAAACATTGCAATAAATGCGTAAACTGTGCAGACTGTTGAAGTGGATTACAACAGATTCAAAGGGGGAGTGGCAGGATATTGATATATATTATAGATATTGCAATGATATGGTGCCACCAAGAATGGGTTGCCAGATAGATTTTCCAGGAAACCACCGGTGGGTTCTGGCCCACCATGTCACTTTGTGCGGGCCACCAAAGTGGATCACTTTTGCAAAAATTCAAATTAAGAGAATGTTTCTCATTTCTCCCATTTAAAGGGAAAAAAATGATAAAAAAAATTAAAAAATCAAATTAAATAATCATAAAATAATATAAATTAATTAACAAAATATAAAATATACATTAATTAAAAATATATAAAATAATATAAATTAATAAAAAAAATATATACTATAATATAAATTAATTCAAAAAATATAAAATAATATAAATTAATTAAAAAATATATAAAAGAATATAAATTTATTTAAAAAATATAAAAGAATATAAATTAATTAAAAAATATATAAAAGAATATAAAATTATTTAAAAATAATAAACATATTTTAAAAAATATACATTAATACATAACATATAATACTAATATTTACCTTTTTTTCCCATTCATTCATTTCTTATCCTCACAAGGGTGCTGGAGCCTATCCCGGGCAACTACAGGCACTAGGCAGGGACACCCCGGATTGGCGTCCAGCCAATCGCAAGTCATTTTTTAATAAAAAAAAAAAACTAAAAATAAAATAACTGAGCACAGCGTATTTCCTATTTTCCACCCATCAAAAGAGCCACGTCTGGCTCGCGAGCCCTGCCGTAGAGGCATTTCATGACAGTATATATCAATACAAACCTTGACAAACCAGACGGGCACAAAGGCCACGTAGTAGGCACTGAGCATGGAGCTGACCAGCACCTCCTTCATTCTCCAGTTAAAGTCCATCTTGAGGTACTCCACCTCCTTGCGGATCAAATCCGGCGACAGGCAGCAGGCGTGAGTGGGCGTGACCTGGACGCCGTACAGCTGGCTGGTGTGCTGCTTCCACGTTTCCTTCAGCACGCTCAGGTAGTCCCGCCCCCGGCCGACGCCGCCCATCTCTTTGGAGCCGATGCTGGCGATGGGCGAGAGGGCGCCGGCGCGTCGGATGTCGCAGCTCAGCCGAAAGAAAGGGATGTACATCCCGAATCTGTGGCGGGGGGAAAAGATACCAGTCATCCACCGGTACCGTATTTTACGGACTATAAAATGCGCTCCGTTTGCTAGCCGTTAGCCTGTTTTTAAACGTTGAGCGGAATGGTATTAGATTAGATACATTTATTCATCCCGTATTGGGGAAATTTCACTGTCACGGTAGCAAGACGGTGAGAATACAGACACAGGAAAATATATTTTAGACCACATGTGTCAAAGTGGCGGCCCGGGGGCCAAATCTGGCCCGCCGCATCATTTTGTGTGGCCCGGGAAAGTAAATCATGAGTGCCAACTTTCTGTTTTAGGATCTAATTAAAATGAAGAGTATAGATGTATATTAAATTTTAAAGATTTTCTCCCTTTTAAATGAATAATTGTCATTTTTTAATCCATTTTTGTCTGTGTTTTTAGTTCCAAAATCATTTGGTAAAATCTAAAAATATATTTAAAAAAAGCTAAAACAAACATTGTTTTAGATCTATAAAAAACTGAATATTCCGGGCTTTTAATCCATTTATATTTAAAAAATCTAAATAATATATCTAAAATGGTCCGGCCCGACCCGAGTCTGACACGCTTGCCCTATGGGAAGATTTGTTGCCAAAATAGCTCTAACAAAACGATGTAATTTGAATTCAGGAATATTCTTGCACGAGTTCGACCACTGCTTTATCGGCACTTTTTTCATTTGGCTGGTGGGATCAATAATTTTCTCTTTCGGTATTGCATACCTGTCAACCTCGTACGAGTTGTACGGTGTTTGTAAGGTTTTTGGGGGGTTTGTAAGGGGAATCACAATCATTTATAAGGGCAGTTATCGGCAGAGGTTGACAGGTATGGTATTGATTCCTTTATCCAATCAAAAGTTCATATTGAAAAGATTTTGACATTTTCACAGCCAAATTGGCCTCTTATCAGTATTTCTAATGTACTCAGCTCTAGATTAAATAAGGCAGTGAGACAATTTTCAAATTTCTTGACTGTATATTAACCAAAATGTATGTCTTGTTGAGTTTTACAAGGCACGAACAGACATAGCTGACAAAGTTGAATCAATGGGGGTTGGGTCGCCGTGGGTGGGGAGGGTGGGGTGGCTTTTCGCTCAAGCTATCCGGCACTGACCGAGCTGACTGACAAAGTTGAACCAGCGGGGGTTGGGCTGCGGGACGCACCTGACCGCAATCCACTGATTGTACTTGTAGGACACTAGTATTGTGGAAAGCTTTTCCTCTTTTGAGGTTGAAAACTTTTGTACTATGTCGTTTTTTAAGAAAAAAGCCTTATTGTACCTTACTATACTATGTCGTTTTTAGGGGGAAAAGCCTTACTATGCTATGTCGTTTTTTTAAGAAAAAAAGCCTTACTATACTATGTCGTTTTTTTAAGAAAAAAAGCCTTACTATACTATGTCGTTTTTTAGGGAGGGGGAAATCCTTACTATACTATGTCGTTTTTTAAGGGAAAAAAAAGCCTTACTTTACTATGTCGTTTTTTAGGGAAAAAAGCCTTACTGTACTATGTTGTTTTTTTAAGAAAAAAAGCCATACTATATACTATGTCATTTTTTAGGAAAAAAAGCCTTACTATATACTATGTCGTTTTTTAGGAAAAAAGCCTTACTATACTCTGTCATTTTTTAAGAAAAAAAGCCTTACTATATACTATGTCGTTTTTTAGGAAAAAAAGCCTTACTATATACTATGTCGGTTTTTTTGGAAAAAAAGCCTTACTATACTATGTCGTTTTTTAAGAATGAAAGCCTTACAATTCTATGTCGTTTTTTTTTAAGAAAAAAGCACAGCCCTATTCATACCTGTCAACCTCTGCCGATAACTGCCCTTATAAATGATTATGATTCCCCTTACAAACCCCCCAAAAACCTTACAAACACCGTACGAGTCGTACGGTGTTTGTAAGGTTTTTTGGGGGGTTTGTAAGGGGAATCATAATCATTTATAAGGGCAGTTATCGGCAGAGGTTGACAGGTATGAATAGGGCTGTGCTTTGTTTTCAACCTCAAAAGAGGAAAAGCTTTCCACAATACTAGTGTCCTACAAGTGCAATCGGTGGATTGCGGTCAGGTGCGTCCCGCAGCCCAACCCCCGCTGGTTCAACTTTGTTAGTCAGCTCGGTCAGTGCCGGATAGCTTGAACGAAAAGCTCCCCCCCTCCCCACCCACAGCGACCCAACCCCCATTGATTCAACTTTTTTTTTTTTACCACTTCTCTGACTGCCTCATGAGGAAAAAAAATAGGAGGACGGACGTCGCTAGTTACAAGATTAATCGCTGCATGTCAACAAAATGAATAGCTCAAGGTCCAAGGTTCCCCTGCTGGTACTTACGGGTAGCAGAGAAAAAGTAGACTTAGCACGGAGTACGTTCTGAAGAGGTAAATAAGAGATCGGCACAAGCTCCACCCCGTTAGCGTTAGCACGACAAAGCGTGCCATGACCAAGAAGATGGAATGAGGAAAGGAGAGCTTCCCGCTCTGCGATGCCTGCAGGACAGAAAAAAAAATACCGGAACAATGACATAACGCGTTTTCGTAACAGTGAAACAATGCACAATTAAGAAGGATTAAAAAAATAAGTCGCACTGGAGGATAAGTGGCATTTTTGGGAAGAGCTAGAGATGAGTCAAATTAGAGAATGATAGGCTAAATATTCATTTGTTAAGAGTTTTTTGCAGATAATAAAAAAAAAACTACAGTAATCCCTCGAATATCGCGGCTTCACTACATCGCGGATTTTTAGTAAAGTAAAAAAAAAAATTTTAAAGTTCATAAAAATGTGAAAATTCAATTTTTTGTGTTTTTAAATGAGGGGTGACCCTACTTTGCGGTTTTTCGTTTATCGCGGCCATGTCTGGTCGACATTAACCGCGATAATCGAGGGATTACTGTCAGCCAAACTATAAAAAAAGTGAGACTTATAGTCCGGAAAATACGACTTTGTCACAAGCATTTCCTCAATAAAATATATTTATTGAACACACTACTAAAAATATATTGAACATTGCGATAAATAACTCCATCAGGCCGGTTTTCATGTATTTGATCAATTTAACTCAAAAAGCCACACAAACCAGCATGTATTTTTTTTCAATATTTTTTTAACAGTGTGATGAATTGATTTATGGCATATGGCAACAACTCTCACCTCTTTAACGACTGCGCCGATTAATCTCCGAGCCAAAATGATGACTATGAACACCAGCATGTTATAATCAATCAGGTGGAAATTCTGCAAAAAAAGAAAATATCTTCTGTTTGTCGCAATGTGACTGGTCACCATATTTGTATCCATTCCAAAATTCTCAAAACCAAAACAAAGCTAATAAATAGTCTGGTGTCATCAGTTGGAAATAAATTCTAATGGCTACATTAAGAAATTATAATACGGTGGGTAATATAACCGTTAAATCATTTAATAGATGGATAATTAACAAGTCTAATTTAATGCACAAAGTCAGATGTTTAGGAACTGGTATATTTAATTTAAATGATAAAAGGTAAACGTTCCCTTTTGTACTTATGTGACCACTTATTCATGTTGACAACTGTATTTTCTTACTTATCTATGTTGACTATTACTTGTTTATTATGTTGACAACTATTTATCTATTATTTTGACTACATATTTACTTATTGATTATTTTTCATTATTTATTTATGTGTTCATTTGTTTGTTGTTGTTGTTATTTGTGCACTTCCCTACTTATTTATGTTGTTGACTACTTATTTATTACTTATTGATTATTTATCATTTAGTTATTTATTGATTATTTGTCTGTTTGTTATTTGTGCACTTGGTGGTGAAGCTTTAAGTCTCGTGCTTAATGATAATAAAAGCATTTAATTCAATTCAATCTAGACTTATAATAAAATAAAATAGTTTTCAAGTCTGTGCAAAATGTGAAAATACAGTAATCCCTCGATTATCGCGATTTCTCTATGCGATTTTTTTCGCTGTTAATTTTTTAATTTTTCTAAGTTCATAAAAATGTGAAAATCCACACTGTAACTTGTAATCAGAAGCTACTTTTGCTACTAGCACTCAGCACTGAAGGAAAAAAAAGTTATAATAGGGGTGACCTTACTTCGCAAATTTTTGATTATCGCTAATCGCTAAATCAACTGCGATATTCGAGCGATTACTGTATATTCAACTAATATGCTAACTCACAAAATTATGCTAGAGGATTAAATGAGACCTAAATCTATTATCAAAATCATTTTTATGAGTTACTACTATTATAATAAGTACCGTCACATTGAAATATAGATTTTATTTGGACTGAAAAATGCTAAAAGTGGCGAATCCGATACCCCAAAAATAGCAATCGGGACAAGATGGCGCCATGGCTACTCACCAGCGAAGTGTGTGAAGGAGGATGCGATGGCGGATACCACCATACCGTTTTGTAGATATTGACATAGTGGACAAAAAGGGCAATAAGATGGCAGAAGAAAAGATGCAGTTCGAAGAGGATGTTGTTATCCACGGGCAACTCTGGGATCTTGCAGTGTTTCAACGGTATCACTGTCGTCGCGGCTAATGGAGGGCTGCTCAGGCAGGCTCCGGTACCGCTCCTGCGGGAACGAGAAGCCCCCCTAGGTTAGGGGATTGGCGTCGACGGAAGCGGGGCGGGTCGGGACGGATGACAAACCTCGTGCGAGAGCGGACGCCGGTGACCGGGGAGCTGGTGGAGTGGTTGCCATTGCTGACCGAGCCTGGTTCGCTGCCTAGTGGACTTCTGCAGTAAGTGGTGCGGTTTGCCCCTCGCCTTCCACCTGCCATTAGACACCTTGCTATTCTGTTTATTACCTGTAAAAAGAGAGAGAAATGGTGAATGTTTTGCAAAAGAAAAGCACAAGAGCAAAATAACCACAACACAAATGCAAATAGCCACAATACATCGCAATTGGCCACGACACAAAGCAAAAAGACGACTCAGAAGTTAACTAAATTGTTTGCTTGCTTTTTTCTCTTTAAAAGTTGGATTGTAGAATATCGCAGACCGATTTCCTGACCTATGAATCGCTAATATCGTGAGATAATCGATATCATGAGCCTTGTATCATATCGAAAGATGCCCATTCCTACTCACTATTTTTTTAAAGTCCCAAACACATTCATTTACGACCTTATTATGCATATCATGAACAACAGCATCTTCCTCCAGGTTACTTAAACGAAGTCACCAGTGCAGAGAATCGAACCCGCAACCTCCAGCTCGCAAGTCAACTAGTCAACCACTTAACCACGACGCTCCACGAAACCGATACGTATCACTAATTTGCCAACTAATTACCACTAGTAGCATTATCAGCCATCACACTTTCACAAACTGTCTCCTATCAATGCAATAATTTCCACCAGGCGGCATAAACGTGGGGGGGCTGCACGATAGGGGTCTTTCCACCAAGACCATGCTTGAATAAATACAAAGATGCTAGGCCTAAGTGTCCATGTAGCAAGCTAGCTGACGTTCACCTAAGATAACAAACTGATAAAGAAGATGATAAAACCCTACCAGGGTGTCAAACGCTGCTCTGCGGCATCAATTTCCACTTAAAGGCAACAAAGTTTGGGAATAACTGCAGAAGTATGGGCGTAGGTTTCATTGAAATTGCCAAAGACATTCATTGTTGTTGTAAAGCTGATAGACTGCAGCGCGGTTATGCTAGCAACTGAAGGGGGCGGAGTCAGGTTTAAAGGGGTAGTATCATAAAAAAAAAGACCACAAACAGAAATTAGCGGGGGAAACCATTAAATGTGTACCTTTCCTGGGAGTGAATATGCTATACTTCTTCGTTTCCGAGACATTACTTTGTAAACGATTAGATGTGATTAAAAGGTTTCTTAAAAAATGCCAAATTTTATCGACCCGCCCAGTGCATTTTCCTCCCTTCCGGAGACTTTGTCAATAAGTCAAATAGGAGGGAACCCGTCCAATCTGGCAACGCTGACGGTCAGTTAAACATTTTTTAATTGTACGTCAATGCGAGGGTGGATTTTATACGGATATAAGTAGACTTTTGATGTGCGCTGACTGAACGGAGATGGGCGTCGTCATTTGTCGGCCATTTTGTGTCAGGGCCGTTCGATAAATATAACATGCTAGTCAATAGAGCGTGTACTCAGTAGATCCATTTTCAAACAGTGCATTTATTTGAGAAAAAATACATCACTACATCTTATGCTCTCATGACTTAAAAATATAATTTACATTATAATGTATTCCACTTTGTGATAGGACATGGAGACAATTCCAGATTTTAAAAAAACACTTATAAAGCTAACAGTGCAATTTTGTTTCCCATCAAAAACAGGTATATAGTATTTATTTACACATTTTTCTTTCCCAAAAAAGGGAAAAAATGACTTGTCTCCTCAGGATACATTCTGCTAAGTCCATTTTCATCTTTCCATGCTCCAAATGTCTCTTTCTAGACCTGTCAAAGCAGCAAAATTAATTTTAGTCAATGCCCTTAGCGTAAAAAAATTCATTTTTTGGCATTTACTGACCTTAACAGGCAAAATGGAGATCAGAAGTAGTTTTGTCTCCACCAGTGAGACATTTCAACACCTATAAAAGAGAGACAAAAATAAGGCAATGCAAAATATTCCATACACTCCCACAATCCAACATGCAAATCTATAAAGAACTATTTTTATCCAACTCAAGCATAATTGTTTTCTTCCATTATTAGGATATTTCTACCACATTGTTAGATGTAAAGTATATTATGATGCACTAATTTTCAGGATGACTACCACATATGGTTAAAGGTGATATATTATAATCCACTAAATTTCAATTTACTGAGTTCAGATAGGCTAAAGGAGTAAATTATACATTTAATTTGTTTTACACGGTATATTTTGCTGGCAACAGCCGATGGATGGCATAATTTGGTCATTTGAGTATATTTGTTGCATTTGGAAAGATAAACTACTTTGTACGTGTCACAATATAAAACAAAAGATCTAATAAGAGAGTTGGTTAGTTTTACCTTCTTGTGGCGATCTTTTGGCTTTTAGAATCCTCCCCTCTGCCATTTTTTTCTTTTATTAAAAAAGCAGCCAGCATGACTTTGCTTCAAAGTCAAGACCCCTGCAAGCTTGGTTTGAAATATTGTTGAGATACACTAAAGGTTGGCGACAATACATATTCAAGCAAAATAATATCATCAAGTCCAACTAATATTTGGCAGACCATAATTTCCTTGGAATGATGAGCTTTATTGTGGGTGACATTACAAATGTAGCTTAAAAGTTTAGGGAAAACACACTACGTACGGCCAACGTCAAAACACGCTTTTGTTTTTAAAGCAAAAAAATCAAAGTACACATGTAGCTTGCTCAGCGTTAAATACACTTACATTTTCACCAACTGATTTTTTTTTTTTTTGGGGTTGTACAACAAATGCAAAATGTTTTTTTTTTGTCATCTCTACGCTCAACCTAAAAACAGCGCACGGCAGAAAAGACATTTGAGTAAAACGTCTTTGAAATCCTATTTAACCCAACGTACACATTTTAACGCGTCTACGAGAAAACATAATTGGCCTACGGTTATGTACAAAATATTAAGGAGGCTGCAGCCTTCCGTACAAACACTGACAACGGTTTGGCCATTAGTATTTTTTTTTTGGTTGTTGTTGTAATTATGTGACTTTTTCAGATTATCGGGACTATTTTTTTTAAACTATATTACCATTAAGGGTTAATTAAGTGCCTTGACAAAAGGTCTAGATTCATCTAAGATTTGCGGGGACTCTAAAATAAGATTTTAAATGGCAAATTAAGCTCCTCTTTTTGTTTCACTTGTTAATGACTAATAATCAAGCTGGATATTTTCTTTCGCCACATCATTAAAATAGAAACCAGAAAGTACCACTTAAAAATAAGAACGTCACTTTTTGCACGTTTTCCACGCTAGAAGTGCCAACTACGCATCGTAACAGTTATTAAATGCAAACACAGTATACCACGACAAAAACTTATCATCTTTTAGCGCCGGAAAAAAATCTTAACACATCCAAAGAAAATTGGTACCCATAAAAAAAACTGTCAAAACAAACTAAACCACGAAAAGGGGAAAAAAAGGGAGGGAAATTACTTTTGAAACTGCTAGCGAGTTACATTTGAAGACACTGTTGCCGTGGCAACTCTCTACCAGTAGCTGTTCAGAATCTCCCATAGGGATGCTCTCTATAGGCTCCTTTGGCCTGCCTGGCCGGGGCGGCCTTGCCGCCGGCCGCGGCGGCCGACCACGTGCTGTCCCAGTCCTCCTGACCTGAAGGCATGGGAGAAAGAAGAAAAAAAAGAAAGATGTCGGGCGTTTAATATTTTTCCGAGTGCAGAGTGCACGTTTAAAGAAGAAACACGTCTCGAAACGCTCACCGTATTGCTCGTAGGCGGCTTCCTGGGGCTCTCCGTGTCCGTAATCGTAGTACTCGGTATCGCTGAAACAGAGAATTCAAACCTAAGCGCATTTGCCGGTGCGTACGTTAAAACCCGACGGCTGGTTGTGGTCTCCGTCTTTGGACTTACGTGGGCACGGGCTGTTGGTTATAATAATTTTCATACCCCTCATAGGCGGGCTCTGCATATGAATCCTCATAAGCAGGCTGGAAGGAAGATAAATCACCGAGTACATTATCTCGGCGAAAAGACGTCGAGGCGTGCGTTTGATAAACCATTTATTTGGGGCGTCGAAGTAAGAAAGCTATGTTTGATAGCTTACATAGTCTTCATAGGACTCGGGTTTGGGTTGGGTGCCCGAGGGGGGGACTTGCTGGTGGGAAAGGGCGGCGGCGGGGAGCATCCTGGGCGCCCCGGCCGCGGGGGGTCTTGAACGGGCGGCGGCGCCCCCTCGATTGGGAGCCGCGGGGACGCCTCTACCGGCCGGCCCGCCCCGCGAATTGCCTCGGCCCATGGCTCCTCGTGGGGCTCCGCCGCGCATACCCCCCCGAGGACCGCCGCGGGGAAGTCCGCGCCCTCTGTGGGAAGGGGGGGGGTCGGCACGTTAGCGGGGTCTAGGTCGTCTCCCGTCACTTTTAGTCTCACCTGGGTCCGGCGCCTGGCGGTCCGCCTCGGCCTCGTCCCATTTGTCCTCGCCCCCTGGCTGAACCGTCGTGGGAACCGTTGAGGAAGTGGGGGTCCATGTATGGATCGTACTCGCCGGGCTCCTGTGAAAGAGTGGTCTCGTTAAAAAAAAATAAGAATAATTGCTCGTCGACAAGCGGTTGGAGCGACACGTACTGGAATCAGGAACTTTTTGACTTCGTCCATGGCGTGAGCCATGCGAAGGTAAGCGTCCGGAATGGGGGCCATCACTTCGATAAAAACGTGCAGCTCCATAGCAAGGTGAGCATATTTGGCTTCCCCGCCAGTCCGCAGCTCTTCCTCCTGTAAGAACAAAAAATAATTGAAACGAGGAAAAGGCAAAATGTCATTTTGATCCACAATTAATAAATATTCTGAAAGATCCAATGAAACTACCGTATTTTCTCGCATATTAGGCGCCCCCGCGTATAAGCCGTACCCTTAAAATGGCCTTAAAATCGTTGAATTTTACAATTTCTCTCGTATAAGCCACCCCAGATTCACAATTTTCACCTTCACGGTTTTAATAGGGAGTATAATTGTGTTAAGCTGAAGGGAAAATCTTAAGAAAAATCATCGTGGTATTTCTGAGATATGGTATGAATCTAAAAGCACATTAGGGTCGATATCCTAAGGCAAGGGTGTCAGACTTGGGTTGGTTCGCGGGCCGCATTAACGTCAACTCGATTTTATATGGGCCGGACCATTTTAGATATAATATTTAGATTTTATTTATAAATGGATTAAAAGAACTGGATTAAAAGCCCTGAATATTCAGTTTTTATAGATCTAAAACATGTTTATTTTAGCTTTTTTTTCTTCTATATTTTTAGATTTCACAAAATGATTTTTGAACTAAAAACACAGAAAAAGTGATTAAAAAATGACAAACATTGATTTAAAAGGGGGAAAATCAGGAAATGTAATATACATCTACTCTTCATTTTAGTTTGATCCTAAAACAGAAAGTTGGCACTCAAGTTGGACGAATTCAAAAAGGAAGTCACGTGACCAGTTCAACCAGGAAGTGTCCATAGCGGTCTAGTTTGTCATGCCTGGGTAATTTCACGTTTTATGCAAGATACCTTTTTTTCCTTGAATTTCATTCATATACCTCAAAATACATTTTTTCAAGCGTTTTTTATCTGTTTATCTTTTCTCTATTTTGAAATAAATGACCGTAACGGCCGCATTGTCTGTTATGGCGTTTCGTGCATGTCCGCTCTAATTTATGCGCATATAAGCCGCACCCTCAATTTAGTCATCATTTTTTTAAGCGACAAAAGCGACATCTATGCGAGAAAATACGGTTAGATGGTGAAATGACAACCGTACAAAATTCTGAAAACAAAAAAAAATCTACATATACAAACCTTAGTCTTGTCCCTCATGGAGCCTTTCCCCAAAACTGAAATCTTGGCCCCTGTTTCCTCTTGTAGCCTCTTGATAGTGCTGCCCTGAGGCCCCAAAATCTTGCCGACAAAGTTCACCTACAAGAGAAGAAAAAAACAAAATTCAACATTGAGGATATTAAGCATCTTTCTTTGAACAGAAGTATCGTATGCAAATAATAAGCCAAACTCAGAACCCTTTGCTCTTAACCTTGTTTTGAGTCAATTTTATAATCATGCATTTACTTTTATCCAACAAAATTGCTTACCCTGGGATAATGCTTGGAAGGGATAAGTACACGCTCTTTAAGCTTTAGTGTCTGTGTAGTAAAGAGGTCCAGGTATGTCTCCTTTTCTGGTTCTTTCTTGATTTCACCCTTTTGGATCCTATCAATCTCTGCGCAAAGAACAAGCCATGATTAAAACCCAACTACCCAAGTTAAGGTGATATTTCTGCAGATCATATTGGGTGAATAATTGAAGCATATTCCATAATTGGCTATTTTCATGTGGAGCCAATCAAGAATAACTGATAATAACGCAGCACACAATACATGTTGACTACTTATTTATTGATTATTTATTTATTATTTATCTGCTGTTTGGTTGTTGTTATTTTTGCACACCCCTACTTATGTTGTGACTCCTTATGTGACTTTATTTATTACTTATGTATTGGTTATTTGTTTATTATTCATTAATATTGTGTTGATTTTGTATTTTTTGTCTGGTGTTATTTGTGCACTTCCCTACTTATTAATTTGTATTAATGTGTAATTGTAATAATGTGAGTACTTATTAAATGACTATTTATTTATTTTTCATTGTGTATTGATTTTTTATTTCGTTCTTATTTGTGCACTTTCCTAGTTATTTATATTAGGACTACATACGACTATTTACTGATTGATAAATTATTTACTATTTTTTGTTTTTGTGTATTGGTTATTTATTTATTTTTGTTTGTTGGCATTTGTGCACTTCGTGAAGCATTACATTCCATACTTGTATAATGACAATAAAAGCCTGCAATTCAATCCGTTTAAGAATAGTCCACATTCAACTAAATGGAAATGTAAATAAATTAACTACAATTAACGACTACAGTCGTCGAATGCAATATTTTATGTGCGTGAAAGCAATGATGGTTGACCTACATTAGCAAACACCACGTGTTTAATTTCCCATTGTTCAACGGGACGTATTTCAAGGATGAAGGAAAGCCGTCCGCTAGCCGACAGTTAGCATTGAGCGCCGCAAAGCTAATAAAACGGTCAAAATCCACTTACCTGCAGATATTAGCTTCATTGCGTGGGTGAATGACGAATCCAGGCTGTCTTTTTCAGCCAGGAGCTCCGGCAGGTACTTGGTGTCTTCCATTTTGCTTTCGCCGTTAACGATGGCGGACCCGAATGGGGCTTTTGTTAGCACTCGCCGGGGCTCGAAACCTCGCGAACGCCGCCGAAAGTGAGCGTCACTCCCCGCGCCGAGCTTTCAAACAAAAGTGGGTTGCGAAAAGACAAAAGTCCTTTCATCCAACGGCGTCGTGGTAATTTTGTCCGTCGTGGCTGCGGTGCGTTCTGTCGACTTTCGTCAATGGACAAAGAGGAGATGATGGCGCAGCTGTATATTTGATTGGGGAGGAAAAGAGGCTATCTTCCCGGATGTGACGTCATATTTCGGAGTCGGTGAATCCTTTGCCTAAAAATGCACCTAAAATTAATATTCACATACTTTCAACATTGATGTTAAAGTGTTGCCCTTTGTGGTTAATATCATGTTCTTATGGGGAATTTTTTTTGCACAAATTGAGGGTTTTCACATTACATAACTTATCTACTCCTAATTGAATCGAATGCTTTTGTTATTTTATAAGTATCATTAGATTTAAAGCTTCACCACGCAGTGCACAAATAACAACAAACAAAAAAATACATGATCAATAATAACAAATAAATAAACAATATAAATAAGTAATAAATAAATAAGTTGTCAACAACATAATTATCAATGGACGTGCGCAAATAACAACAAAGATTTGATTTCTATCCTCAGGAGAGCCTATATCAGCTAACATTTTTATTATAATATCTCCAAAATCTTTATAAATCACTCATAACAGACGCAATTTACAATATGATGTAGAACTATTAAATATGGCAAGTGTACTCGCACTCAAGCCAAGACAATTTTACAAACAACTTTGATGCACTTTTTTTCTGCAATATACTTTGGTAGAGAAACACAAGAATATTTCATTTATCCTATTTTTATTATTGTTTTATACAGAGCATAATACAACGATGGTTGCTTCTATTTACAGTAGAGAAATAATTTCGAGAACAAAATAATTTATGGAAAACAAAATACTTCTTTTTTTCTCTTTAAGTGAGAACTGCAATGTAGGCTTAATTTAAGCTTCTTATGCAGGACATAGTCAATGATATTTTAACAACTGGGCAACAAGTCGGTGATTGGACCCCACTGATGTTATAGTATGATAAAATATGACTTTTAAAAACATTTCGTATTATAATTTAAAAACAGCAAGTAATATTTAACAATTCTATGATCAAGTTCTTAACAAATCAACCAGTCGAGGATCAAATATCAACAATTGCGAATATTTCTGGTTTCTCGCTGTCGTAGATTTGCATTGCAGAATATGTAATTGCTTTCACTTCTGTTCCCTAGAGGGGAAAAAAAAAAAACATTTTTGGTCACTTTAGTTCATTTTTCTCCCAAATATTTTTTTTCCAGGATTCATACCTGTGGATGCTTCAACAATGAGAATTCTTCACCCCATCTTCAACACATAAAATTAGTGCAGAGGATGAGAGATGCAATAAATGAAAAAAAAAAAAGATATATTTTATTGTATTTTCACATAGGAAAAAAAAAAAACCTTACCCAATAGAGCGAATCTTAAAATGACTTCTGTCAATGTTCAAAACCTTAACTTCCTATCAAAAGAGAAAGGAAAATCACAATGGATTATGTAACAATATCAAATTGCTACTTTATAAAAAATTGTAACAATGTAAGTCATCCACTTAAGCACATTCCAAACTATAAATATCTACCCCCAAAAAATAAGACTTGAAGCAAAATAATGAAACGCCTTATCTCCATCAATAGCAGGCAATGAGTTAACGCTTAAAAAAATAAAAAATCTCAATACATATATAGATTTTTTTGTTTTGTTTTGAGAACCCTACTTACCCTTGGAACAAAGAAATCAACTGCACTAAACTTGTACAGCCAGTCATCGAGGAAATGGAAGAGCAGCGATTCCAGGTCGTCTCCTGAAAATGGGCGGGGCAAAGCATTATTATTTGTATTAAATCCATAATTGTGCTCTAATCCCTCACCCTCTGACACCACTTCTACAGTGTTTGTGGGTTCCACGGTTTCGGTATCTGTCATGTACCCGAACATTCCCATGGCGCATTGCTCAAAGGCTTCTTCGAGAGTGTTCCCCCAGGAGTGGATTCTTGGAGACGGGGAAAAAATAATAATAGAAAATTAGCACACCCATTGCAAAAATCCAAATTCTGAAGTGATAAGAAACTTACTGCACATCTGCTGTATGATCCAAGTCTAAAAAAAATAATGAAAGAAAATAGGGAATAACTTTAGTAATCATTCACATCTTGCTTTTTTGAGTGTTTCATTTTACAGTAAGTAAAAGTTAGCCATACTTGTCATTAGGGCTTGGTGATTTGAATTTAGCAAATGAATTGTGCACTAACAACATCGCTACAAGGAATAAAATAATCCAGTGTATGAGAATTAGCGATCACTTGATTAGAAATCAGATGCGAGATCATGTTTAGATCGGAAAAATGTAAGTTTTGAATTGAATTAATTAGCAAAGTATCGGTACTTTCTCAAACGCAGGCGATTCGGGTGCAAAAATGTGATCGTGACAACCCTAGTATGAACTCTAGATTTTTCAATAGAAACATAATAACAACACGCAGAGCTTGGAAAAGCGATACTAGCATTGTAGCGACGTTTCACTCACATTCATATTTCTTCAAAATGCTAGGGAGCCTCAATTTAGTTTGTTTTTGCGCCTCTGTCAAGTCCAGCTGCCGGTCGTCCATTTAGCTCGTCGTGAGTATCGAAGGCGAAACTGTAGCATGTCGGAATTGACCGTGGTTCTCCAACATGGTGGACGGGGCGGGGCACGGAAGCCGTGTCGCACTTCCGGTTGAGTTTCCGCTCAGCGATTGGTTATCCGTGCTCCGCGGAGTTGGCGCCATTGCAAGCGCTCGTCGTGTTGTCTCGGCGCTCGCTCTTTCAAGACGCGTTTGCACAAGTATTAGCTCTCTAACAAAAGCGCTATGGGTGACAAAGAAGGTAAGGCTGGTCATTATTTGAATGCATTTGCCTAAACTCGGTTAAAGGCTTTTATTGAAAGAGTTGGACTAGTTGTACGGGCTTTGGCACGACTGCCCGCATCGCTTTCATTGTTAGAAACGCGCAAGCTAGCAGTTAGCCGTTGTAGCATTAGCTACCACGAGCCTGCTAAATAAATACACAGGTTTAATCTACTCGTGTGGTGTAATTTCTCCCTCCATTTTGGAATTAAATGAGTTACCTGTACTCGGTTATGGACGGTGGTACTTTTTAATTTATTATTCGTCTCACTTGAGTAATGTGCAGCCCCGTATTAGCGTATTAGCGTCAATTAAGAAGTACAAGCCGAATATTAAGTCGGGCATTATCTGACGTATAACGTATGCGTCTGTCATGTTTAAATCATTTTAATGTAGAGAGATGCGGTATCTCTCAAGCTTTACCATGTTAATCACGTTAACAATAACATTTTTGCCTTTTTTTGTAGCTGCCTTTGACGATGCCGTGGAAGAGAGGGTCATAAATGAGGAGTATAAAATATGGAAGAAAAACACTCCTTTTCTTTACGACCTGGTCATGACTCATGCCCTGGAATGGCCCAGTCTTACGGCCCAGTGGCTGCCAGATGTCACCAGGTAGGTCAACGCTGCCGTCAAAACACCATAAAGCTTTTGGCGTCAATGTCTTTTATTTTTTTGCAGACCGGAAGGAAAGGACTACAGCGTACACAGATTGGTGTTGGGGACGCACACCTCAGATGAGCAGAATCACCTCGTAATTGCCAGCGTTCAGCTCCCCAACGACGATGCCCAGTTTGATGCCTCCCACTATGACAGTGAGAAAGGAGGTAAATTGTAGTTACCTGCAAGTGCAATCCAGTTTCTTGGATTTTTTTTTGGTTTATCCAGAATAAAGTTTTTATATAGGTTAAAAAAGTGGATGTCCCTGATCAGAATTTGGGGAAATTAGCCTTAATCGTGTATTTTTCAGAGGATCAGAATTGGGTTAAAAAGTATTATTATTTTTTCATGTTTTGCTATGGCAGTTCTTGGGTTAAGACATAAATTGGCAAAGTATAATGCAAACATTTATAGAAATACAGACTATTTTGACACTACTGAAACAAACGGGTAAGGAAAAAATAGCTAAAATAGCTCAATTTTGCATTGGTTGAAGTTTATTTGAAGATTTTTTTTTATTCTGCTTCAAATTGCGTGCACAAAATATTTATAGAAATACAGACTATTTTGACACTACTGAAACAAACAGGTAAGGAAAAAAAGAACTAAAATAGCTCAATTTTTGCATTGGTTGAAGTTTATTTGATGTTTTTTTTAATTCTGCTTCAAATTGCATGCACAAAATACATTTAGATATAGTACTTTTATGCCCTACTTAATCAATTTCATGCATCAGGACTTGGTATCGGTGGTTTCTACAATTCAGGTGTCTTGGATTTGAGTGTAAAAATCTGCGATCTGGACATCTCCTCATTTTAACCCCAATGTTTTTTTTACCCTTTTTTTCCAGAGTTTGGCGGTTTTGGCTCTGTGAGCGGCAAGATCGAAATTGAGATCAAAATCAACCACGAGGGAGAAGTCAACAGAGCCCGCTACATGCCCCAGAACCCTTGCATTATCGCCACCAAAACCCCCACCAGCGACGTGCTGGTCTTTGATTACACCAAGCACCCTTCCAAACCAGGTGACTCCACCACGCTCCAAAGTCGTGGACTCGCCACCACCACTCCTCCTCCGGCTTATTTTACAACATTTCCCTCCTCGCAGATCCCTCGGGGGAGTGCACACCGGACCTTCGCTTGCGGGGTCACCAGAAAGAGGGCTACGGTCTCTCCTGGAACCCCAACCTCAGCGGGTGTCTCCTCAGTGCTTCCGATGATCACGTAAATTTTCCCCCCTTCTCGAGTAAAAAAAGCCTAAAGAAGCCATCTTATGACGGTCTTTTCTTTTTAGACGATCTGCTTGTGGGACATCAGCACCGTGCCCAAGGAGGGCAAGATCGTGGACGCCAAGACCATCTTCACGGGCCACACCGCCGTGGTGGAGGACGTTTCCTGGCATCTCCTCCACGAGTCCCTCTTTGGCTCGGTGGCCGATGACCAGAAACTCATGATGTGAGTGAAATCGAACCCGGCACAAGGCGCTTTCCGACCTGACTTCCAATTGTTTCCTAAAGCTGGGACACGCGGTCTAACAACACCTCCAAGCCCAGTCACGCGGTGGACGCCCACACGGCCGAGGTCAACTGCTTGTCTTTCAACCCGTACAGCGAGTTCATCCTGGCCACCGGCTCCGCGGACAAGGTGGGATGGCGATCGTGGGAGTGGACCCGGTTGTCGTAATTTAATTTTATTTTTTTAAACTCGTTTGTCTTTTTGTAGACCGTGGCTTTGTGGGACCTGAGGAATCTGAAGCTCAAGCTGCACTCCTTTGAATCTCATAAAGATGAGATTTTCCAGGTAAAATAAAACCGATCATCCACTTCAGTCGGTGTTTTCTTGCGTATAAGCCGTAATTGTAACTTTTAAAAAATGACTGAATCAAGGGTACGGCTTAGATGCGCAAAAAAATCGCTATGCCAGTAGATGTCGGGAAAGTAACATTTACTGTTTGTTGGTTATTTTCAGTTTTGCAGTAAGAAAACAACCATTACTGGATGAATTAATTCCTTAGGACACGTGTCAAAGTAGCGGCCCGGGGGCCAAATCTGGCCCGCCGGGTCATTTTGTGTGGCCCGAGAAAGTAAATCATGAGTGCCAACTTTCTGTTTTAGGATCAAATTAAAATGAAGAGTATAGATGTATATTAAATTTCCTGATTTTCCCCCTTTTAAATTAATCATTGTAATTTTTTAATCCATTTTTAGTTCAAAAATCATTTTGTAAAATCTAAAAATAGAGAAAAAAAAGCTAAAATAAACATTGTTTTAGATCTATAAAAAACTGAATATTTAGGGCTTTTAATCCAGTTCTTTTGATCCATTTATTCATAAATCTAAATATTATATCTAAAAATCAAGTTGACGTTAAAGTGGCCCGCGAACCAACCCGAGTCTGACACCCTTGCCTAAGGCTATTGACCCTAATCTGCTTTTAGATTCATACAGTATCTCAGAAATACCATGATGATTTTTCTTTAGATTTTCTCTTCAAAGTAACGCATTTGTACTCCCTATTAAAACCACGAATATGGGGGTGAAAATTGTGAATCACGAGGCGGCTTATACGCGAGAAATTGTCAAATTTAACGATTTTAAGGCAAATTAAAGGGTGTGTCTTATACTGAGGGCGGCTTATATGCGAGTAATATTTCCCGTTGGCATAGTAACGTTAAGCTGAATAGCTAGGCTGTTTTTTTGAGTTGTGAAAACAGTCAAAAATGGTAAATCTGTCCCCAAATCTGACACAACAGGTCCAGTGGTCTCCCCATAATGAAACCATTCTGGCTTCAAGCGGCACAGACCGGAGGCTAAACGTGTGGGATCTCAGTAAGATTGGCGAGGAGCAGTCGCCCGAAGATGCGGAGGACGGCCCCCCTGAGCTCCTGGTCTCTTATTTCATTGGCTGTATTACCTCACATTATTACAGAGCAGTTTGTAAAATATATATATGTATATTTTTTTCCCCCCTAGTTCATTCATGGTGGACACACGGCAAAAATCTCCGACTTCTCTTGGAATCCCAACGAGCCGTGGGTCATCTGCTCCGTGTCCGAGGACAACATCATGCAAGTCTGGCAGATGGTAATTAGTCTTCACGGGAAACGGCGTTCGTCTCAGCATGGTCCATTCCACGTTTAGATAATTTTTGTGGTTCTTCCACAGGCGGAAAACATCTACAACGATGAAGATCCAGAAGGCGTAGCGGATTCTGAAGTTCAGGCGTGAATCCGGTCTTCTCATCTTTCTTTTTTTTCTGACCTGCTTATTTCAATGATCTCTTTCCACTGTTGGGTGCATAAGCACTTGTTTTTAAATTTTACATTTTGGGCACCAGTGTTTTTTTTGTTTGTTTTTTAATCATAACATAACATTGCGGTGTATTTAAGGTCAGTTTTTTTTTTCATCCCCAGTTGTTTAATGTGACCAAACCATCAAAAATGTCTGTCATTCTGGTTCTTTTTCTTCTAGAAATTAATTTTTCCTTATCGTTTCCTGAGTTAGGGTTAGTTTTTTTTTTTTTTCCTCAGCGCGTTTCTACTAAGATCCATTTTTTATACAAATGTACATACGAAGGTTTCCACTTTATTTGTGCAGAAGAAGTAGTAGGAATTTTCATGCCTGTCTTGCTTGCATCTCCTTGAAAATCTTTTTCGTCTTCATTTTCTGTTTTTTTTTTCTTTCTTTTCTTGTGCTGCATCTGAACTCTTGTGTACCTAAGTATATTCCTAATAAATATTTGGACTTAATTCCTCTGCTTTGTCATTTCAATGTGGATCTCCACCATCTTTTTTTTGTTTAACCAAATTCTTATGTCACCTGTTTTCTACAGAAAAGTCAAAAATGACTTGAGATGAGCCATTTCTTCTAAAATATCATTTGTGAGGGCCTCCAAATCTTTTTTCTGTCTTTTTTTAATCTCAATGTCCAGTGCTAGTTTTCCCAGCTCCTGTTTCAGTTCTTCCTCGGCCTCCTGCTTGGAGAAGAAACCAAAAAATTGAACTCTATCAAGCATCCATTCTCATTTTTCACCTGTCTTACCTTGTGCTGGGCAATAAGCTCCTCCCTTTCCTGCTCCTTCAGGTTGATCCTTAACTCCAGTTGGCCCTTGTTCTCCTCTAGTCTTTGGACTTCCTGTCTAAGGGGCTCTAATTGGGCCCTGAAGCTCAGTCCCTGTTCACTACTAGCGCGCAAGGCCTTCTCGCCGAACTGCCTCCTCTTCAGTAGCGCTATGAGTCGGGGCTCGTACCAGCTCTCCAGATTTTGAACGTTGACGCTGAGGCGGCGTTGGAGACGGACGGAGGCTTGACGGCACAGACCCACGTCGCTCGCGGCTCTCGGTCGGAAAGGCTCGACGGTTCGATCCCTCAAAGAGTGGAGGCGGTTTCGGTGGGACTCCTGGAGATGAAGCAACTCCTCGGTTAGATCTTGGATTTGGGATTTAAGCTCCTCCTACAAGAAATGTCATGAAAATAGCCTGTTAAATATAATTGCTGTGGAGAAACGGTTATGTTGACGGTGCTAGACGTACAATCCATTTTGGCTGGGAGGGGGAAATGAACGAATGTATGTTCATTAGCACCTCCTAGTCAAAATGAATTGAACATCGAATGCTTTCAGTGGCAGCCAATTAGACGCCTGTAAGGGTTTTAGAAAAGCAGAATTTGTATTTGACAGTTATACGTGCTAGGAAATACTTCTGTATGTGACTTTAAATTAAAAGCAGACAAAGTTTGGGGCATTCAAATCCATCCCAAAAATGTAGATACAAATTAGGTGTTATAATCATTTGGTTCAGATGTAATGTCATTATGTTTGTATAGAAATTGAATTTGGTGTTCAAAAATACTTTTTTCCAAGAGGTGGGTCGTCTTATATTCGGGCCAAAACAGCATTTTGTTTTCCTTTTTCAGATGCTTTTGCCCCGCCCACAAACAAATCTATGACCTCACTGACCTTTCTGTCAAAATCAATTTGCTAGCGCAGTAAACACGATCTTCAATTTGGGGTTGTGATGTCACAACCAGAATTGCTGGAAAAAAGTGGGCGTTCCCCAATGCTTTATTTTAAATGAAATAAATATAAAACCATCACATAGCAGCTTATTAAAATAAAAAAAAGTTAGTTAAAGCCCCCGTAAAAGAAGCTAAAACTTCTTCTAGCTCACCGATAAGGCCTGAAAATTGCAAATCCCACAATCTCCATCACATACAGAACAGGCTACGACACCCCCCGCTAGCTAAAACTTTTATCTGACCTCTGTTAGGGCGTCTTGAGCCACCTGGTACTCAAGTTCAGCCAGGGTCACCTGGCAACGGATTCCGTCTCTGGCCGCCTTGAAGAGTTTCCTCTTCACTTCCTGCATTTTCTCCAGAACATCTTCATGGTCCATTCGAGCCAGGGTGAGGAGCCTCTGGTTTTCCACCAAGTTCCCCCTGAGACGGTCCACCGCTTGGGTCATGGGCTCCCTCAACGTCAGGAACTCTCGGAGCAGATCTTCTCGTTGCGTCTCCAAACGGGAAACTTGGAGGACGCAACGTTCCAGCATTTCTCCCACGTTCTCCATTTTTGGTTGATCTACTTTAGAAAGGTTGTCATCAACACTTTGTCTGATGTCTTCAGGAAATTGAATGACTTCTGCGGACGTCTCTTCTGTTAGCCAATCGTCCATAATGACTGGAAAACAAGCTCTGATTAACGACGTCGTCAATCAAATGATCACCAAAGACAGATTCCATTGTCATTTGCTAATTTGCATAACAAGCTCAAAGAGATTAAAAAACAAGCAATACTACTTTAAGTCTTCAATCCTAATGACATTTAGTATTGATTAATTACAAGTCATTGTTTATACTTAATTGATACTCACTCGGTTTAAGTGGTAGTTTGGAAAGTTGTTGTTGTTTTTTTCTGAATCTTTCCACCGTGTTTTATATCGCTAGCTAAAGACGCTTGTGTTTATTAATAACAACTAGAGTCTGTGTGGTAATATTATACCAGTTTGGCTGAAGTTATTTAGTTCTATATTGGGGGTGACCCAACTACGGCCTGTGGACCAGTTTTTATTAGCCCTTAGTAAATTATAATTATAATTTTTATTAAACAAGAAGCTGAAATAAGGATAGTCACTCAAAACCTGACAATATGTTGAAATAAATGGAGTGAACTGTGTTGATTTTTTTCTATAAAGGGGCTATAAGCATATATATTTTCAAATATCTTTATGATTTTGCATCATTTTGTTGCTTGTTGCTAATTTAATGGCATAGAAATCAAATTAATTCCAACTTGTGCTGAGTCATCACCCCCAACTGCCAAATAATTTATAAATTTCAAAACCCATTTAAAAAAATTCTGATCATCTATTTAATTTATTTTATTTCGAGTTGACCATTGCATCTTTTAATAAATCGTCTCAGAGAAAAAAAAAGTTTAAACACTAGCATGTTAGCATGCTAACCATCATTCTCATATTGCCATTCTGTCAAAAAAATAATTTTCCACAAATACAATTTTATTTGTACAGTAACTTTATTTATTGACACCCTCCTAAAATCATTACATGTCCAAGAATTTTCTTTAAAAAACTAAAAAAAAAGCAACTTATTCCGTAAAAGGCTAACAGTCTTTCGTATAGTAACCACTGTAAAATGATATTGCCATTCTGTCATAAATTCATTTTCTACAAATACAATTTTATTAGTACAGTAACTTTCATGTATTTGACACGCTCCTAAAACCATAACATGTCCAATAATTTTCTTTAAAAAAGTAATTTTAAAAAAGTGACTTATTCCGTAAAAGGCTAACGGTCTTTCGTATAGTAACCACTGTAAAATAACTCCGTGTATGTTTACCTATCTGTAATGTAAATAGCACTTCCCCCATTTGGCCATTGAGTGTCGCTGTGACACAGACCGCCATGCCGCACCCACACCTGATGAGCCAACCTCCTCCAGGTGGGCCGCTGTCTTGGCGTCTACCCGAACAAACGCCAACTCTCCTCGCCATTTCTCCTCCTCAGCCCCGGTGGGGCGTCCTAAAACGCTGGGAAACCAAAAATCGTGGCTGAAACCCCCGAAAAACCCACTCGATACTCAAACCCACGGGACTTCCAGGCTCTTGTTTGCCTCTCACGGAAATGTTCCACCTGACGTTCGTCCTCGTTTCGCTAAAGTTTCGGACTTAAAAGTGGAAAAGAAAGCTGCAAATGGAGAGAGGCTGAAGCCAAGCCATAAAAGTTTAACGAGGTAAGCATCTTTTTCATTTTATAAATGTTAAAATGTCATTTTCGCTCGTTTTTATGGTTAAGTTTCTCTATGGAAATAGAACGGATACAAACACACGCGAGTTGGTAATGAAACTATTCAAAGCTCCAAACAACATGGTTGAATCCCAATTGTTTGATATTACTGTTTAATTAAAAAACTCACAAACATACAAGACAAAAACAAACAACATGGCAGTCCGAGTAAACAGAAAACAAACAAACAAACAAACAAATAAACAGGCACAACGTATATACAACACGTGGCAGAAAAAAACGTCAACATTTGACATGAAACACTTTAAAACATCGTATTAAAAACGAAAAAAATCACATCATTAAGGGCAATTAAAGAAAGATGGCTCAGGTGGAAAACTATACTGTAATGTGAGAAATACATCCTGGTGGCGTAGAAGCATGTGTGGGAAAAAAATGGGTGTGGGACATTTGCTCGGGTTGGCCTTGAGGGAGACCCAAAAAATAAAAAAATAAAAAGGTCATTGAAGACCTGTCTTGCTTCTCTTGGTTGCCGAGCGGGTAACAATGAACACTATTGTGTCTCATCTCACTGGCACACACACGCATGCACACACTCGCTGAAAATGTGCGTGTACGTAGTATAAATACTTGTTGACCGTGTTATTGTTGATTTTCCGCCTTTAAAAAACAAGGCAAGTACCAGTTAGTCAATGGCAACAATCTCTAAAGGCTTCCCAGGTGGAGAAAAAACTAAAAAATCCCTGATCTAAACCCCATGGAGGGTTCAAAGATGTGTATTTTGATAGTCGTTAGTTGTAAAAATACGCTTGATACGTCAAACTTTTCTGCGTATTTTAGTGCGACTTAGAGTAGGCCAAAAAATAGGCCACTCCCACCCGATAAAAAAAAATGTTGGTGCCCATCCCGTGTTTTTTTTTGTTTAAATCAAATAAAATTCCCCCAAAATGCGATTTATACTCCAGTGTAATTTTTATTTATTTTTTTGTCATTTTATTGTTCATTTTTTTGACCCACGTGACTTATTGTAGGCCCCAAAAATAGGCCACGCCCACAAAAATAAAAATAAACAAATATGGCGCCCATCCCAATATGTTTTTTTTTTAGTATCGGCGCCAGCCTCCCAGTTTAAATGAATTGGGCATCTGTTCTTTTTTTTGTTTAAATCAAATAAAATTCGCCCAAAATGCGACTTATACTCCTGTGCGATTTTTTTGTCATTTCATTGCACATTTTTTGACCCCTGCAACTTATAGTAGGCTCCAAAAATAGGCCACGCCCACCCGATTAAAAAAATGTTGGTGCCATCCTCCCAGCTTAAATGAATTGGACATCTGTTCTTTTTTTTTTTGTTTAAATCAAATAAAATTCCCCCAAAATACGACTTATACTCCACTGCAATTTTTTTTATTTTTCATTTCATTTCGCATTTTTTGACCTGTACGACTTATAGTAGAACCAAAAAATAGGCCACGCCCACCCAATAAAATAAAAAAATATTGGCGCCCATCCCGCGGGATTTCTGTGACTTCCCAAAATAATTCGTTTTTTCGTTTGGACTCGGGTTTTTGGACGCGGTGGTCCCAAACATAGCCATCAACGCCCCCAAAAACAACAAGTTATTTTTATTTTTTATTTTTTTACTGTAGCTCGCTTAGTTGTTTAGTAAGGGTGTGCCGCATACTGGTGCTCTTTCTCTGCCGGCCTGCCATGCTGGGGCATGTATGTATGTCCCTACCCGTGGAGATTACAGGTGAATTATGCAATCGCCGCAGGCGGAGCAGATACTTTGTCTTAAAAAGGGCGGAATACAATGTGAAGTGAGAGGTAAGAAGCTAACACAAGCACGGCTACTGGCTTGAAGAAAGGATCAAGGATATGCTTCCTACTGAGGTGGAACTTTTTCTTTTCCCAAGTCCAAATGGATGGAGATGAAGTAGAAGAACATTATGGCGTTACAGTAGGTACACACTCGCCATTGCGTATTTTTGTATCCTCGTAAAATGGGCCTTCGAATAATGTGGTGTGGTATAAAGCTAACTTTTTGATGTTGTTGCCTTTGAGGTGTTTTTATTGGATTTTAGTGGTTTGAATTTTTTAAAATAATCTTTAAAAATGAATTTTTTGAACTGATTTTGACCTTTGGTCACGTGATTGGTTCTGGGAGATATCTTATTTTTATTTGGGATTATTTTGTCAAGAGATATCATATTTGTTTAAACTCGGAAGGCTGGCGTGGAGGGATTATTTACTGTCATTGACGGCGATAGGCGTCCCGTCCAATTTGGTTGGAGGGTCGGCAGCAATCCAACTGGGTCATTTAGACCTAATAGAAAAGCAAAAAAAAGACAATTTATGAACAGAAATGTCATTTTCACCAACGATGAAGTCCAAAAATAAACTCAATTAAAATAATAAAATATTTTTAAATAATTAACAAAACACAAATTCAGTGCTTAGCAGTTTTTTTTTGTCATTTTTAAAGTTGACATTAAATTGGATTAAATTTAAAACTGTACTAGCCTTCTTTAATGCGAAATTAATCACTATATACGAAATTTGATCCAGTAAAAAATGGGCCGAATTTAGATTGGATGCAGTTACACTTTACCGATGCTAGGGGGAGGCAAACTAATTTAACGTAGGAATAATAATAATAATCGACTACATAACTAGTAATATAATTGGATTTTTTTTCTTCTTCGTGCGCCCCCAAGTAAATGGCGCCCCGTGCGGGCGCCCACATTGCCCATAGCGGAGAAAAAAATTGAAAGGTCTCAATTGCAACAATGGGAGAAAACGGCAAAGCGTTCCCGTAAGTGAACAGTTTGTAGCTTTCGCTCGATGACTCACAGACCGCCGCCGTCCTCGGACTTGTCGTGGCACGAGGGGATGTTCGGCGTGGAGCGAGCGGTGGGATGCACCCGGGGGAAAGCCGGCGAGATGAAGACGGTGGGAGGGAGCGAGCAAATTTGGACAGGAGATTTCCGCGCTGGCTAATTATCAATTCCTTAGGAATGCGGCCTGTTCTGGTAGAAAACATGCCGCTGCACGGCTGCGGCGCCCTTGCGCCACGCCGGCCTCGGTTTTACCGTTAACCCGCGTGTCTGACAGTTACACTTTATGTACGCTAGGGTTGAATTACGGTATTGTTGATACAGTAATCCCTCGATTATTGCGTCTTCACTTATCGCAAATTCACTACCTTGCGATTTTTTTCCGCTATTTTGTTTTTTAAAAAATATATTTTTAAAGTTCATAAAAATGTGAAAATCAATGCTGAAACTCAGGGGGACCCTAATTCGCAATTGTGTAATTTTCACACATTTATCAATTAATAAAAAAGAAAAAATACATATATTTATAAAATAATATAAAAATATAATTCATATAAATATAATAAATATTAAAAAATATAGAAATATAATACATATAATAAATATAAAAAATATAAAAATATAATACACGTAATAAATATAAAAAATGTAAAAATATAATTCATATAAATATAATAAATATTAAAAATATAGAAATATAATACATATAATAAATATAAAAAATACAAAAATATAATACATATAAAAAATGTAAAAATATAATTAATTTAATATAATAAATATTAAAAATATAGAAATATAATACATATAATAAATATAAAAAAATATAAAAATATAATACATATAATAAATATGAAAAATATAAAAGTAAAATACATATACCGTAATTACTCGAATATAACACGCAGGTTTTTGCAAAATAATTAATTCCAATAGTTGGGGGTGCGTGTTATAATCAAAAACTAATTTTTTTTTTTTTTTTTTTTTTGTCTTGTTACATGGCCCTTAGCCTGGTGCTTTTTCTTGCCAAATAAATTGAATTGAAATTGAATTGAATAAAATAAATTACAAATTTTCGATCGAAAAAAGCATTGTCAAACTCACTTTGACGCACGGATTTTACGTCATCTCGTAGAGCCGACGCACGGATTTTACGTCATCTCGTGAAGCCGAGACCACCACTGCCCCCCTCTAGCCTCGTACCCGTCTCAGTTCACCCTCTCTCAGTTCAGTGTTATAATCAATAACTAAAATAAATTACAAATTTTCGATCGAAAAAAGCATTGTCAAACTCACTTTGACGCACGGATTTTACGTCATCTCGTAAAGCCAATCGGATGATGTGTTGTGGGAGGAAGAGGAAGTGGATGAAGGAAGCGTGGACGTTGATAGGATTCTCAACGAAGAGATGTATGAGAGGACAGACAAAGAGAGAGAGGAACTTTTCATTTGAAGGATTCTAATGAATAAATTTGTTTGAACAAAACAATCGTGAAACGAAGAAAAAAAGGTAAGATTTCTGATTTTCGTCAGCGGGAAATTTTAGGTGCGCACTATATTCGAGTACTGCGTTTTTCCAGATTTTTTTGGCCCAAAGTTATACCTGCGTGTTATTTTCGAGTGCGCGTTATATTCGAGTAATTACGGTAATAATTATAAAAAATCATTTTTTAAACAATTAATAACGGGAAAAAAATCGCAAAGTAGTGATAAGTGAAGACGCGATAATAATAATAATCAATAAATAATAATAATACATTTTTGCGGATGATTTATTTGTTTGTGTGTTTATCAGGATAGGGTTCCAATCCAATTTGAATTAGGAACAAGTGATGATTCATTTGTTCCGCCACTGGTTTAAGTGTTTTTTTTTTCTGGGGGAAAAAAAACGTGTGATTTTAACGTTGCATGTGAGCGCGCTAAACTTAGAACAACTTGCCGTCTTGAAAATATGCCCGTTTTAGAGAACACAGATTCCCAAAGCGGTGTTTCCTTACACACACTTCAACTCAGTCAAATGAGTCTTATTGTGGTGGACTTGTTGTGGTTCAAATCCCGCATTTGAAAGCATTTTTCAGCCATTCTGATGACTTCAAACACTCTTTCAGTATTTTTAATAACCAACTCATGGTGCCAATAATGTACAAAATAACAGATTCTTCTCAAAAAATACAAAAACAAAATGAATTCCAGATTAGTGGTTCATTTTTTTATCTCCACAAAGTGTGCCGTTGCCATGGTTTGAAAGTTTATTCAACTCTACTTAGCTTCTCTATAAAAGTAAAGTATACATGACCTTAAGATTAAAAAAAAGGACAACTAGCCAATAAAAACCTGCCGTTTCCTAATATGACAAACGTTGCACTTTATTCTTTGTTTTATATCAAGTGGCCATAAACACTGTAAAAAATGTTGACCAAGATCAAAAATAGCTAAACTGAAAGACATTGCGCAACATCGAAGGGTCGCAGGGGGTGCCGGAGCCAACCAAATGCAGGAAACAAGCAATCCCACTCATAGCTAGGGAATATTTAGCATCCAATTAGCATGTTTTTGGGGGACGTGGGAGGAAACCGGAGCACCCGGAGAAAAGCCACGCGAGCCCGGGACGGATATGCAAATTTGAGAAAAAAATGCCGCAAATGACATGCTAGCTAGCTAGCTAGCTGTATTTTCAACTTTGTGAAGGTGAATTGAGCAAATGAACAGTTTGAATGGTCAAACAACCTTCAGCCAATCGTGTAATGTCCATTTTGAAGGGTACGTAAACATGGCGTTGGGACGGAAAACAAACGGGTTATGTTTGTCCTGCTTACCCGGCTGATACGCTGGGATGCCTGGAAAATACTCTATTTTGGTTGGACCAGGGTTCACGGCAACATTTGCTGCAATCAGGTGATTTTGTAACTTGGACGTGCGGTGTCCAAACTACGGCTCGCGGGCCATCCATGGCCCGCTGCTCGAGTTTTATCGGCCCGCAGCAAATTATGAATCTTAAATACAGTGGACGTTTTGTTGCATTGCTTTTAACTCGTTTGCCAAATCCATTCCAACTGGGAAGGTTGGCATTGAATTATCCGGTTTTACTGCTATTGACGGCGATTGACGTCCAATCCATTTTGATTCCCATGGATGGAATGATCGCCGCCAGCCTTCCCAGTCAAAGTGGATTTGACCTCTATGGCAAATCCTTCAAAATAAATCGTCTTAATGCTCATTCGATCGCTGTTTGCCAGCCCTCCCAGTCAAAATGGATTGGACCTCTACCGTGAATCCTCAAAAATTAATGCCTTTAATGATCACTCGATTGCTGCCAGCCCTCCCAAGCAAAATGGATTGGACCTCTATTGTGAATCCTTAAAAATAAATGCATTTAATGATCAATTGATCCCTGTTAGCCAGCCAGCCCTCCCAGTCAAAATGGATTGGACCTCTAGTGTGAATCCTTAAAAATAAATACATTTAATGCTCATTTGATTGTTGTTAGCCAACCCTCCCAATCAAAATGGATTGGACCTCTATCGTGAATCCTTAAAAATAAATTATTTTAATGATCACTCAATCACTGCCAGCCTTCCCAATCAAAATGGATTGGACCTCTACTGTGAATCCTTAAAAATAAAAAAAATAATGATCACTCGATCTCTGCCAACCCTCCCAATTAAATATAATTGGGCCTCCATTATGAATTCTTAAAAATAAATGCATTTAATGATCAATCAATCGCTGTTAGCCAGCCCTCCCAGTCAAAATGGATTGGACCTCTACCATGAATCCTTAAAAATAAATGCATTTAACAATCACTCGATCGCTGCCAGACCTCCCAGTCAAAATTAATTGGACCTCTACCGTAAATCCTGAAAAATAAATACATTTAACAATCACTCGATCGCTGCCAACCCTCCCAATCAAAATGAATTGGACATCTCTCTCCATCCACCAAGTCAATCCTTCAAAACACATCATCAAAACCCTCTTATTCTTAACTTTACTCGACCGTGAACCTAATTTTAAGTTGATTTATTATCATTTTTCAGAGAAAAAAAGTTTGGACGTCTTTTGAACATTCCGCTTCGTTGGCGTCAACCTCTAAAGCGTACAAAAGGATCTCGTCAATTTCCCCCAGTTTGACAGCGTGTCTCTCTTCCCTAAATGTGTTTGCAAAGACTAATACTTGGAGGCTTTTAAGTGTAACCCTGGAAATAGTCCACGCTAAATCTCTGGGTGGTCCTGGGTGGTCCCTTTTTTTTGCCACATCCTACTCCAGAGGAACTGCTCTGGTTCCTCTTTGGAGAAAATAATCGGGGCGTTCGCCACCGCTCGCCGTAAACAAAAGAACCGGCCCGTCTCCATGGAGAGACGGCGCTGTTATTATTATTTTTTTGTGGGTCTTAGTCACAGCTAAAGGACTGTAATTTTCAGCAGGAGAACCACAGGGATCACTGCAAAGACCTTCATCAGGGTCTAATCATCTAAGCGTTGTCTTTTAGAATGCCTTTCTCTGGGGGCGGAGTCACTCCAGGGGGAGTTTATCGTTTGTGGGTTTTTTTTGTCGGGTGTTCTGTCGTGTTTTGTCACTTTCAGCTCAAGTCGTTAGCTAGTGATGGTTTTTATTATACACTATTTTTTGGACTATAAGTCACACTAGGCCAAGGGTGTCAGACCTTGGTTGGCGGGCCGCTTTAATGTCAACTTGATTTCATGTGGGCCGGACCATTTTAGATATAATATTTAGATTTTTTTTTATATATAAATGGATTAAAAGCCCTGAATATTCAGTTTTTTTATAGATCTAAAACAATGTTTATTTTAGCTTTTTTATATATATTTTTAGATTTTACAAAATGATTTTTGAACTAAAAACACAGAAAAAATGGATTAAAAAATGACAATTATTGATTTAAAAGGGGGAAAATCAGGAAATTTAAAAAACATCTATACTCTTCATTTTAATTTGATCCTAAAACAGAAAGTGATTTACTTTCCCGGGCCACACAAAATGATGCTGCGGGCCAGATTTGGCCCCCGGGCCGCCACTTTGACACCTGTGCGTTAGCTAGTGATGGTTTTTATTATACACTATTTTTTGGACTATAACTCGCACTAGGCATTGAAAAGGGGGTGCAAATTTAAGTTGCCGTGTTGGGGGCAATTTTTTACAATTCATCAGAAAGACAAACATGGATTTTACGTCAAAGTAATGATAAAAAAAAATGAACAATAGGCTAAGTAAGCACAGGCCAAACTAGGAAAAAAGTGCGACTTATAGTCCGGAAAATACGGTATGGTGAAAAATTAGTATTACTTAAAATGAATAAAGTGTGAGAAGAAGGAAAAAAATGGCTTTAAGTTTGCACAATAGAATACAATTAAAAAACAGAAACCAAAACAAAATAGAGGAAAAAAAGAGAAGCAACTAAACCAAACCAATTCAGTCAGCTTATCGCAGTATTATTATTATTATTATTATTGGGGGCGGTCCAGCGGCTGAGTGGTTAGTGGTTGACATGGGTTCAAATCCTGGGTTCAAATCCAGGTCGGTCCACTTGTGTGCAGTTTGCACATTCTCCCGGGCCTGCGTGGGTTTTCTCCGGGTACTCAGTTTTCCTCCCGCATTCCAAAGACAAGCACGATAGGCTGATTAGACACTCTAAACTGCCCCTAAGCACGAGTCTGATTGATTGTTTGTCACCTCGTGCCCTGCCATTAACTGGCCACCGATTCAGGGTGTCCCCCCACCTCACCTGAGATAGGCTCCGGCACCCCCCGCGACCCTAGCGAGGATAAAGCGGGTCAGAAAATGAGACGAAATGCGATTATTTTGTTATTATTACCCAAATAGGCGAGAACTGCGACACCAATTTTCATATAGTAAAGTAGAATAGACAATCAGGTGGGATTATTTCGTAATTTCGGTGAGTCGCGAGGAAGAAGAAGGGCGATGATGTCATGGGGAAAGATGAAAGAAGACGGGATTGCAAATAAGAGCAACCTTCTCTGATAGCAACTTTGATGGGCAACTAGGAATGTTTATTCTTCCTAGTCAGTCTTTGCCTTCCTTGCTGCTGCACATGTGTGTCCAAGTGGGGCGAGGCTTGGGGAGTTATGACTCCGTCTCCAGGAATGAAGGGAGCGGTGCCAAGCCTTTTTTCTTCTTTTTTTCTTCTTTTTTTTGTAACACTTCCAACTTTGCTTTTAGGAGGCTAGACTCCAACCGAGACGCACAAAAACCACACACACACAAGCACCCCAAAAAAAAAGTAAACAGCTTTACGGTCCATCATTCGTCTTTGCCAGTAGACAGTACAGTGGGACCTTGAGATACGATCTTAATCCGTTCCGGGACTGAGATCGTATGTCGAGCTTTTCGTAACTCGAGCGAACGTTTCCCATTGAAGTGAATTGAAAACAAATGAATAGGTTCCAACCCTCTGAAAAAACACCAAAAACAGGATATTGGATTGGAAAAAATGTTTTATTTCTTCTAATTCGCCATCTATTAACAAAGTAACACATAACTAGTGGTTTAATAGTAATAAAATGTGTTTAATAGAACTAAAATTAGACGGCGTGGTGTTCCGGGGGGCTTTTTCCACGGCAACGCACTCGTAACCGAACAAACAAATTCAAATGAACTTGGATTAATATATACAGACACACTAAAACATATGTTTAATGTAACTTTGCACAAAACTGAATTCTAGTTTTGTCTTTTGTTTCCTTAGCGGTTTGCCACGCCTCCACCCTCACGTTCGCTATCGATGGACTGTTTGCTGTTGTATTGCCTTTAAAATATTTGGAAAATGATGCTCACAAATGTCCTCGCAATAGGATAACGCACGACCACTTGCCAACGACAAGTATTCTTGAATGAGCGAGCGATTGCGGGAGCTAACAGGCTAAGGAAGGAATAACAGCCTACCCACGTATTGATTGTGGGTAATGACGTTTTATTCTGAGAAAGGGTGCTATTGGCTATTGGTGTTGTGTGCACGAGTATACTTCATTACCCAGAAAGCCCTCTTTTTGCCCGCGCATGCGCGTTGTGCGTTTTCTGGTCCATGTGTAGGCGAAAGAAACCGTTCAGTGCTCGTAGATTTGTTATACACAAAAGAGATGCGGCAAAAAAGACAGTGCGCTACAATGATAAACAGCCTCTCATGTCATGGCCACCTGGCTTCGTCGCAAATCGAAATTTTGATCGTATCTAGGGCGAATTATTCAATCGAAATTATCGTCGTAACACGAGCATGTCGTATCATGAGGTACCACTGTATACAGTAGTAGCCACTTTAGCATTTTAGCGCCCGTGTTGACCGAGCCTTTGTTTTTCAGGGCTGCGATCCAACCGGCGCCGGCGGGATGTCCAACCGCGATTCGCTGGGCTTCGGCGACCTGGTTCCCCGCGACGTGGTGGAGATCTTCGCCCATGAAAAGCATCATAAAAAAGGGAGGAAAAAGCGCAGTCGATCGCTGGGCCGGGCCTTGGGTTGGCTCAAGGGCAAGAAGAGGAAGGATCAACAAGCTAACGGACATAATCCCGGACTCGGACCCGCGTTGGATTTGGCGCTGGACCGACACGTGGCCGCCGCCGCGCATCTCGGAAGGAACAAGGCGGGAAGACAGACTCTAGGAAACAGCCATGGTAAGGTTTTGACAATTCCGTGAATATTGGAGGAATAGTGTTTAATCTAATCTAATCTAATCTAATCTAATCTAATCTAAGATAAGATAAACTAAGATAAAATAAACTAAAATAAAATAATCTAATCTAAGATAAGATAAACTAACATAAACTAATCTAATCTAATCTAATCTAATCTAATCTAATCTAATCTAATCTAATCTAATCTAATCTAATCTAATCTAATCTAATCTAATCTAATCTAATCTAATCTAATCTAATCTAATCTAAGTGGCTAGGTTGTAACGATATGTCGAGTCATCATGTGGTGAATTAAAAACTTCCAGGGAACATTTGAAAAAAATAATTTAAAAAAACGCCTTGTTTAACAGGTTTTTAGAATTTAATGCCAAGGGTCTGGAACATATAAAAACATTGATATTTATTTTTATTTTTTTTAAATAATTCAGTATTTAGTTCTATTTTTGTGGTTCATGGTTTGTGGAATTATGATGGTATTTTGTATTTTGGTGAAAATGGTTTTTTTTGGCTCAAATGGTACTAAATTTGGATTTAAGCGTTCATTTGATAAATCTAAATAATGTACTATAAAGGGTGGTCTGGCCAGGATTCTAAATGAATTAGGAGCACCCCCGCTGTGTCGTTTTGGGATCTGAGACGGCCTGAATCGGGTCTTTTTGCGAGGCGGCTTGGCACTCGCACACCCGTACGAAGGCGCTTTTAGCACATAAAAAGATTCACACTCACCTGCAAAAAAGTGACTTTCCCAGAGGCGCACCGGGAAAGTCTTGCCCCAGCTTGCACGCACGCACGCACGACTGCGACGCAACCTCAAACCAGTTTGCTCTTTTTTTTGTTTTGTACAGCCCGTTCTCAAGTTTTTTGTTGTTGTTGCTGAATCTCAAATAGTTAACATTCTTTTCTGCTAAATTTTATAGCCATTGTGAGCCGTGCTTTTTCGCAAATGAGGCAGCGCTCGCAAAAAAGACAAAAGTACGGCTTGTTTTCAAGGTTTTTTTGGGGGGTTTCAGTTTTTAATTGGCTGGCCTTTTGGCAGCGCTATTGTCATCTTGGCGGCTCACTTTTCAGGCTTTTGAGGTCGCTGCTCCTGCTTTTTTTGCGAGTGTCAACCCAAAACTCCGGTGGGCTTGCTGCTGTGTGTCGGGGGGACGGGGGGACGGAGGGATTTCCAAATGCTTTTGCCTTTCATTTCCAGTCGCTTAAATAACAACACGTGTTCCGGCGTAACTGACGCGTTGTTTTGTTTTTTTACGCACCTTCAGTGAATGGCCCATCTTCCATGGATTATTTATTGATTATTTATCATGATTTGTTGAGTATTTATTTGTGCACTTTGGGGTAAAGGTTTAAATCTCATTATACATGTATAATGACAATAAGAGGAGTCAATTCAATTTGAATAAGACACAGTAGTAGTAGTAGTCGTAGTTGTTGTAGTAGTAGTAGTAGTAGTCGCAGTAGGAGTAGTTGTAGGAGTAGCAGTTGTAGTAGTAGTTTTGTAATAGTAGTTGTTGTTGTAGTAGTAGTTGTAGTTGTAGTAGTTAGTTGTATTTGTAGTATTAGTAGTAGTTGTAGTATTGGTAGTAATTGTATTTGTAGTATTGGTAGTAATTGTATTTGTAGTATTGGTAGTAATTGTATTTGTAGTATTAGTAGTAATTGTATTTGTAGTAGTAGTTGTATTTGTAGTATTTGTAGTAGTTGTATTTGTAGTATTAGTAGTAGTTGTATTTGTAGTATTGAGTTATACATCCACTAGATGAAGCTGTAGTGGTAGTAGTAATACTTGTAGTTGTGGTGATGGTGGTGGTTGTGGCAGTGGTAGTAGTAGTAGTACTAGTAGTAGTCGTAGGAGGAGGAGTTGTAGTAGTAGTTGTAGTAGTAGTCATAGTGGTGGTAGTAGTAGGAGTAGTAGTACTAGTAGTAGGAGTAGTAGTACTAGTAGTAGGAGGAGGAGTTGTAGTAGTAGGAGTAGGAGTTGTAGGAGTAGTAGTGGTAGTATTAGTTGTAGTAGTAGTGGTAGTAGTAGGAGTAGTAGTACTAGTAGTAGGAGTAGGAGTTGTAGGAGTAGTAGTGGTAGTAGTAGGAGTAGTAGTACTAGTAGTAGGAGTAGGAGTTGTAGGAGTAGTAGTGGTAGTAGTAGGAGTAGTAGTACTAGTAGTAGGAGTAGGAGTTGTAGGAGTAGTAGTGGTAGTATTTTTTGTAGTAGTAGTGGTAGTAGTGGGAGTAGTAGTGGTAGTATTAGTTGTAGTATTAGTAGTGGTAGTAGTAGGAGTAGTAGTGGTAGGAGTAGTAGTGGTAGTATTAGTTGTAATAGGAGTAGTAGTGGTAGTAGTAGGAGTAGTATTAGTTGTAGTAGTATTAGTTGTAGTAAGAGTAGTTGTAGTAGGAGTAGTTGTTGTAGTAGTGATCCATGTGTTCCTCATAAAGTGTCTGGGGACAACTTTTGCGAAATGTGTTGCCCTTCACCGAAAGCAAAAAGTTGAACCTTTTGTAAGAGAAAGTCAACTGTGGAGGAGATAAGCAAGGAGAAATGCTTTTGCAAGGTCAGCCAAGCACACCAGTGGCAGGCAGGCAGGCAGGCACATTGCTTCATTCCTTCTATGCACTTTTTGCACATACAGATGTGATAGTTCTCGTGATAAGTGTAATGTTTTTAATATCGTGATAACAATTTTTGTCATACCGCCCATATACATTTTCTGCAGTTATTATCCGAATGGATGGCAAAGTAGGCGCCTCGCAAAGTCGTTCCGACCAATCAGAGGTGGCCTTTGAGTGTTAGCCGCGAATGATGTTTTGTTGATGTTATGAGAGATGAAAGCGAGACATCATAACTCCATCGACTGCAAAGCTTTGAAATGAAACTTGGCCTTTTTTCAGTAAATGTCTTTTTTTTTTTTGAAGTGTTGTGATTGGAGCCGCAGCCAATCGTTACAAGGCGTACTTCGAAGCAACCCACCAGGTAAAAAAAAAAAAAAAAGAACTTTGTAAGCTGCCAATGAATAGACCAAGTTTGGAAACAATAATTTCAATTCTAAAGTTTTAATTCTAAAGGAAAAAATGTAAATATTTTATTTAGCTACAGCAAAAGATAAGATTCTCTGTTTTTTATTCAAATTTTAAGATTTTTGCTTTTTATTTTGAAATACTTTGTTCTTTAGATTTGACATTTTTTTCAAAACGGGCGAAAGATTAAATATTTCCTTTTATATTCATTTTTTCATAAAAAAGGAATTAGATTTTAAGAAATGTATTCAAGTTTTGTTCACGTTAGCGAATAAGTGGAAAACAGTAAAATTATTCCTTTAAATAAAGTTTAAATTTTTATACCTCGAAAAAATTGAAATATTAGATTTTTTTTAAAAACAAAAATATTTAATTAAAAAGGATCAATATTCATCTAAGAAAGGAATTTTATTTTAAAAAAATATATTCAAGTTTTGTTCATGTTAGCAAATAAGAGGAAAACAGTAAAAGTATTCATTTAAATAAAGTTTTTGATTTTTATACCTAGAAAATATTAAGATATTTTTTAAACTAAAGATATTTAATAATAAAAAAAGATCAATATTCTCTATACAATCTTCATTTGTATAATAACTGCTCTGCGATTGGCCGGCCACCAATTCAGCAGCCCTTAGTTGTCTGGGATCGGCTCCAGCACCCCCTGCTTGTCTACAAATGGTTGCTATTAGCCCCTCCCCCTCATACGTCAAACTCCTCTCCGTGTTTTTTCTGCGACTAACTATCAAGCGTCCCGGCGAGCGCGGTGGAGCGGGTCGGAAAGGGGCGGAGCTACGAATTGGATCCCTCCTGGTGAGTCTTGTGACGATGATGAGTAGTGAAGGGCAGAAAAAGGGGCCTCCTGGTCACTCAATGTCTGGCACCGAGCCACTTCATTAAAAAACTATGCCAGCGTTGTTACAGTGACGGAGGGACGGAGGAACAAGAGGTTTCGTTTTTCATGACCTCTTCCCAATTCGAAAAGGAGGACAAACTACCGCCCCCAACGTCCTCCAATTCCAGTTTGAGCGCATTCGTACTGTACATATGTACAGAAAGAAATACTTTTTATTTTGTTGACACTAGAATTTCCTCACAGTCTAGCTGCATCTTTTGATTTGTTTTATTTACCGTATTTACTCGCATATAAGCCCAGGGGAATGTTTGTTTTTTTTGGCCCCTCCCCCAGACAAATTGTTTGGGACGTGTCATGTGATTTGTGAAGATAAAGCAATCAATTCATTGATTGGTTCATTTTCCAGAGATCCAATGTTTTTGTGACCCTTTACCTTCTTAGGAATGTATTTTTTGGCTGCGCGTTTGCGTCAACGCGGTGGCTGGAATTTGACCAGCACGGTGGCCTGTTGTTGGGAGTGATAACCTTTGACCTTTTGGATCTTTTAGTCCCGCTAGCCCTTGTTTTTCTCGAACCAATCACGCGCACTCTCATTCCAAGGGGCAATTTAGCAACCAATTAGCCTAGCATGAATGTTTTTGGGACGTGGGAGGAAACCGGAGTACCCGGTGAAAACCCACGCCAGCCCGGGGAGATCATGCAAACTCCACATAGGAAGGTCCAAACCTGGGATCAAACCCTCGACCCTAGAACTGTGAGGCCGACGCGCTAATCACTCGTACGCTGGGCCGATATTGTATACAATTATTTATATATATCTAATTTTAGCCTAGCATGAATGTTTTGGGGATTTGGGAGGAAACTGGAATACCCGGAGAAAACCCACGCATAATGTATATGTATGTATGTGTATGTGTATGTGTGTGTTTGTGTGTGTATACATACATATATGTATATAAATATATGTATATGTGTATGTGTGTGTATATACATATATGTATATATGTATGTGTGTGTATGTGTATATATATATATGTATGTATGTGTGTGTAATGTGTATATATGTATATATTTATGTATATGCATATATATGTGTATATGTGTATATATATACACACACACACATATATATGTATGTATATATATACATACATATACATGTGTGTATATATATGCATATATATATATATATATACATACATACATATATGTATATGTGTATATATATATGCATATACATAAATATATACATATATACACATATTACACACACATAAATATATATATATACATATATACACATATTACACACACATACATATATATATATACATATATACACATATATATATGTATATATATATATATATATATATATATATATATATATATATATATATATATAAATATACACACATGTATATGTATGTATATATATATTTATTTTATGTGTAATTTAGATTTTTTTCTTAAAACTAACTAACTCGAAATCAGCATGGGCTTTGAGATCAAAAATCTTTGACACAATATTGGCTTTGTGGGAGGTGGGAGGCCATTGGTTGGAGATCTGAGCAGGTCATGGGCTTTCTCCAAACGCTCCTTCTGAGATTCCTTACAAGCCTGACCTTTTTTGAAAGATATTCATCTGAGGAGGGAGGATTTATGGAGCCGTCGTGCCATCACGCGAAGGGGCGAATGATTTTTTTCGGGGGGGGGGGGGAATGGAATCGAAACGAGGTTCTTTTCTGGAGGGAAGTGAAAGAAGGGAAGTGGAAGGAACAACTTGAGCAAGCCAAAGTTTAGGAGAGCAGTCGTGATGCAATCTCACCTTTTAGCTTTTGTTTGCTCGGAGGATTAGGTGGCGTTCAGAACGTGTTTTGTCATTCTTGTCTTTCTGACGATGAGATCATGAGCTAAACTGGTTTGACTCCCTTTCTCCGCTTATTATGGAAAGTGATGCAAAAACATTTGGACTATGTGTTGCCTTCAAAAAAGTGTTCTTATCGGGGTTGAGGTTCAAATAGGGTTCGCAAATTGCGTCTTTACCACTGTAAACGATGCGTATAATACCATAACAGGCTTTTATGATGATTTTTAGTTTGGTTTTTTAACTTGCTCAGCCACACCCGAATACCGTATTCGCGGACTATAAGTCGCACCGGGCCCAAAAAATACGCAATGGTGAAAAAGAATATGCGAGTTGCATTTTGGGAAGGCTTGAGAACAAAAGTAACGATAGCAAAACGGGCTAAATAGTGCATTTAAATGGCTATAGCCTGGAAAAAAAACAATGTTGGGTTTATTACATAGAAATCTGTAGTTAATATGAATTATATTCACCTTCTGTTTTCTTTTTGCTCGGTTTTGTTTAACGCGTCGCCCTTGAATTGCTGTCGCATCGCCAAATCACAAAAAATGGTGGTGTTTATATTCCAGAAAATACGGTACTCTGTCGCTTAGGTCCCTTTCATGACCTTTTCTAGTTTACTGACTATTTGTTCCGTTCCATTTTCAACGCAATCCTCCTTTGTTTGTCGTGTTAGCGGATGACGTGGCACTTTGTTTATTTAGAAGATATGCTACAGTTTGACTTTTGTTAAGAAAAGGGAAGGAAAGGTCGCCTTTTTTTTTTAAGTGTATGGTTTGTGAGTCACCAGTCTGGATTTTACAAGTTGCTATCCATTGTACGGATGCTAATTTAGCATAACACAAGTCTGGTGCAAAGTTGGAGTACAGTAGTCCCTCGATTATCGCGGCTTCACGACATGGCGTTTTTTTTTCTGGGGAATTTTTTTTTGGGTTAATTACATTTTTTTTTGGTGAATTCATAAAATTGGGGAAAGTGCCACGCCCCCTGTCCTTTGCTTGCTACTAGGACTCAGCAGTGAAGTAAAAAAACACAATTATTTTTCTTTTTTAAATACTTATTTTGCGTTTTTTTTCAATTATCGCGGCCATGTTTGGTCTACATTAACCGCGATAATCGAGGGATTACTGTACGACAAAAGTAGTTTCTAAAAACCTCTTTAGCGAGCGTTTTAGTATTTATCATATTGGATTGTGAGCATATTTTTTTTGGAAGCAGATTTTCTGTCACACCATGTTTTTCACTTTCTGGGGGTTCCCAAATCTGAATTGAATCGTGACGCACGATCGTTGGATTTAGCGCCTTTAGTAAATCAAATCCCAGATGTAAACATCAGTCCGGATTTGATAAATAATCGCTTTGGGGTTGTTAATACTGTCAATCTGACTCGGACAGATGGTGCCTTTAAGAGGTTTGTGATTAATATGCCCGCTCGCATATATTTTTTTGCATTAAGACCGAGTCGTTTAAGCTACGATTTGAAAAATTTGCACTTAGCGAGTCTCGATCCGATAGCGAGGAATTGTATTAAAAAATGGCGGAAAAAGTTCCACATTGAAATGTGTTCAAGTAAGATGTGCACCACCAAAATAAGACAATAAATTGTATCAATGGCAGCTAATGAGTTAATACTTAAAAATGTAAACAAATAAAAAAATATATAAAAATCCAATCTTTCATTAATTTATTTTTTTTAATTTTTTTTACCAGTTTCTGATTTTCTAAAAATTACGTGATCAAAACTTGCTTTAAGACATCATTTTCTTCAGATTCTTGCTCCCCCTGGTGGTTGGTTTCTGAACCTGCCAACTATATGTCAATGTGGTGAAAAAATGTGTACTATTATATATCAAAAGATGCTTTAATATGAGAAAACTGCGTGTTTTTAGCAAATCCTTGACAACAAGAATGTCATTGTTTACATGTACAATCACGCTTTAATCCCTGTTGACCAATCAGAGCGCAGATGGCTGGGTGGCAAAACGGACGGCAGGAATTAGGATGGATGGGATTAGTGAGTTTGGATGCCGGTTGTCTATTGGCTGTTGTCAATAGAACAGACAAAAAAAAAACATCATTTTAAAATAACAAAAAAACAAAACACTACCGATAAGCATTTGGTTCCAGCCGGACAGTTTGTTGACGCAACGTGTGGATTTCGACCTTGTTTTGGATTTTTCAAGACATTTTTAAAGTTCATTATTGATGAACTGAGTCTGCCATGGTGGTACTTTTGACCAATGACTTTGCTACTCATTTCTACTGCTTTAAAACACTCAAAACGAAAGGTAAGTGAAGGCAGCGTTAACCGGTTAGTACTGGAATATGGTCAGGGTTGTGGATTGGAATCAGTTAAAAAAAATCATAATAATAATAATAAATAAAATCAGGTTTTAAAACGTTTTTTAAGTATTAACTCATTTGCTGACAGTGGGTGTTAGAAGTGAATTAAGGGCTATGAAATCATGCAAAATATTTCAAAATATATATACTTGTTATATTTACACTGCTGTAAAAACTGACAAATTAATTATATACAAATAAAAATCTATACATTTGTTTCAACCCCTCAGTTAATAGAGACGCGCTGTTTAAGGGATTAGCTCCATCTAGTGTTAAAGTCGAGGAGTTCAATGTAGGCTGGATTTAAGCTTTTTGTGTGGGCCAATAAAAACTGTGCTAAAAACAAAAGCCATTGTGCTAGATGCAATGCTAACTGGTAGTTTAGCATGTGAGTGCTCATGCTAAATATAGTTGGCTAAATGTAGTTAGCGAAATGTAGCGCGTCTGTCAACATTCCATTTAAACATCTAAAGTGTGGCAATAAAGCTTTGTCTGATATTTTCAGACGCTCATTAGCCATTCAGAGTGGTTCTTCAGGTTTTGCCATGTTTGAAGTTCGCATGTGACCGAGAGTCATTTGGATCGGAAATTATTTAGAATTGTATTTTTTTTTTATGGGTTTCATCCACACTTGTCATGTAACAACATTTATACCCTAATTAGCAAGGCAATTTTTTTTCGGCGATCAATGTACAATTTAAAGTCACATCAATCACCCCCATGTGGTATTTTCCCGAATCCAATAATTTAGATCTGAATGTGCCTTCTTTTTGTTGATAAAATAAACCAAAATAGTGCAAAACATGGTGTTAATTCCATTTTGCTGTTAGCTAGGTTGCCAGAGTTTCTTCCAGGAAATGGTTAATTTCATTCATTTGGTGGCCAGCTAGTTGCTAGTTGTTGTTTTTATTGGGTTTCCTCCAAGAAATTCAGTAGTTTTTGCGGAAATGGTTAATTCGTGTTGTGCGGGTAATCGGTACAACATTTCGTAATCCAACGCACCACACGATAAACACAACGAGCACACAGATTTGTCATTGGGTCGTTCGCCCTTTTCAAGTTTCCATCTTCCAACATTACATTTTTTTGGAATAATTTCTATATTTTTATATCTGTGACTCTTAACAGTTAATTTTTGAATGTTCTTTGACAATATCCTAGCATTTAATTAGCATGGATCATTTTCAAAATTCCCTTTCCAAGCTTAAACAGAGTGCAAAAGAATGCGTAAATCCTGTCGCTCATTGCAAGGAAAGTCGACATTTGATTTGGATAATCCTCCTTTGCGCTATTCTCCGAGCTAAAGATTAATCCGGAATGGCAGAGGGGAAACAAAGGTTTAATCTGGAAGATATTATTCCCGTTGTTTGCGACCAGTTTAGCTTAGTTTTGTTGTGAAACGACGCGATTGCCTCTTTGGGGGTCTTTATGGACCAATTGGCGATTTCCCTGACCATTTGGCCTCTATTTCTTGTTCTTCCTCGCTAGGTTCGCTAAATCTGAAGGATGATAAGACCCCGCCTCCCCCGCTGCTCCAGGAGAACGTGTTCATCGAGGCCAGCCGGCCCAAGTACCTGGAAGACCTTCACAGCGAGGCCTTGGAGGGCTTGAAAATGATGCAGCAGGAAGGTATGCTAGTAGCGTATTGGCCCGAATATAAGACGAGCGCAAAGGGGCGGAGCCGCTTTCAAATTGCGTCTTTTCGCAGAGAACAACGCCGGAGTGGAATTCCGAGATAATGAAAGCACCACCGTAAGTGACACTGCAAACTACTTTGTACTTTTCCAGCCTCATAATGGCAGACATTTATTTTTTGTTATGTTTGTGCATATGCAATGATTTTTTTTCTTAGTTTCTGTTTCAATTAAAGAGGAAAAAGAGTATATTTTCTATTTATTTAAAAAAATACAAGGAGGGAAAGAGTAAGCATTTGCCATTTGATATATTTTCTAATTTTTCAAACAATGTTTTGGCTAAAATAAGTTTTTAGATGTGAATTGTTTATGATGTCATTATTTTTTGGGGGAAATGAAATATTAGCTTTTTCATTAAAAAAAATCATTTTTCATTTAAAAAAGGAAAGACAGTGAATACATTTTAAGAAGTATATTTTGCTTTTATTTCCATTAAAATGGGAAAAAAATTCATTGGTTTTAGAATGAGATTTTTAAAAAAATAAATTAAATAAAATTATTATTTTATTAAATTATTTGTTAAAATAAATTTTAAAAAATGAAAATAATTAATAAAAATAATAAATAAATAAAAATACAATAAATTAATAAAAATAAAAATAATTAATAGAAATAAAATAATTAATAAAAATAAAAATAATTAATTAAAATAAAATGATTAATAAAAATAATTAAGAAAAATAAAATAATTAATAAAAATAAAAATAATTAATAAAAATAAAAATAATTAATTAAAATAAAATAATTAATAAAAATAATTAATTAAAATAAATAAATAAATTAAAATAAATACATTAAATTAAAATACAACCTTTTTAACCCCCACCAAAAACTCAATAATGATTTGTACTTTTATCCCCATCCGAGCAGTCGACGATGACGGCCCAGACGGATGGCGAGGGCTTCACGAGCGACAGCACCATCGCCTCGTCCGTCGTTTCCATGCAATCGTCCACGTCCACCAGATCCTCCCGCTCTGGTCTCACCAGGCAAGGTAACAACCTGCAAAATGTCACGTCCTCTTCCAAGCACATCAAGACAAAACAAACATCATATTTTATTTATTTACAACATATGGTACAGAAACCTGGTAAATCAAACTACGACCAATGGAATTTACCATTTCAAATCTTTCAAGTCTAATTCATCATCATAATATTTGAAAATGTTTCAAAGTCTGATTCATCTACATCAGAATTACCAAACAATTGATTCCATTCTTCTTGAGGCAATAGAACGGGCTCTCGCGCTCCCTCTAGTGGAAAAAGACAGGTTCTACGTCTCTCATTAGCGCAATTCCGAAATGTAGAGACTTTTCCTTCCTGCCAGGTTCGACGTTCCGGCCTTTAAATTCGGGCAAGCCGTCGGAAAAGGGCAGGATGCGAAGACGACACAGGAAGACGGCGGCCAGCATCCCTCGTCACGTTCAGCGAGAATTCGGTAAGTCGCTTCTTGAGAGATGATTGACAGGAAAAAATGATTGGCATTGGCATTTTTTTGGGGGGGGATATATAGAATGGAACGCGTGAGGATCGCTAACCAAACTAAATATGCGAGTAAATACGGTAAAACATGCAGCTAGACTGAGGAAATCTGAAAAAAAAAATCATAGAGAAAAAAATGATGAAAATTTAAAGTTATTAGGGAAAATAAATTGGGAATTCAACTTTTTTTTAATGGATCAAAAAAATCCAGCTAAAACAACACCCTACCTTAGCTTATTATTTTATTTATTTTATTCAATGACTTTAAATGTTTATTTTTAATTAATTCGATTTTGTGATTGAACGTCACATGTTTTTGTGTAATTTAAAAAAAAAAAATACTATTTTAACATAATAATGCATAGGTATGAGCCCGAATTATTTTTTTATTTAAAAAGTAAATGTATGTTCAGGCATCAATGGATGGGTGAATAAAAGATTTCTGACCTGGAGCTAAAAAAAAAAAAAAAAAGAATAAACCACATATATAAATATGAATATAAAGTAGTAAGTAGTACTGGTAAGAATCTGAGCCCATCAAAAACCTTCCCTCCTCCCATCAGGATTGGACCGAGCCGGACGCCCAATCCCTTCAAAGATGGAGCGGCAAGACCGCCTCCACGGCGGGCGCGTCGTCCGCCCCGTGGACGAAGAGGAGGAGGAGGAGCTAACCCAGTCCATCGGCGCCGACGACGACCTGGCCCTGCTGCGGCGACTGGACAAGCCCGACGAGGGGCGCCCTTGGTCGCTGTCCTTTCCCTGGGCGGGCGACCCCGACGCTCTCCAGCGGGAGACGTCGTCCCCGGTCATGTCCATGTCCCCCCAGGCGGCGTACATGTCCAAAATCATCCCCAACGCCGTGTTGCCGCCGTCCATCGAGGTGGTGGAGATCAGCCGGGGTCAAAGCCGCAACAGCCTTCGCACGCTGAGCAAGAGCAGCCTCCTCCTCGCCAGCCCTTCGCCGTCCCGCGCCTCCGGCCGAAGCTCCTCCTCCAAAGTCAGCTCGGCCTACCGCCGCAACCCTTACGACACGTCGGACGCCTCGGGGCGGAGCTTCTCCGGGTCCTCGGAGACCCTGGTGTCCGACTCGTCCACCATCTCCGACGGGAACGTCTCGGCGAAGGCGCCGACCGGAGGCCGCCGTTTCCTCGTCGCCCCGCCCCTCGGCGACGGGGAAACGGCGCCCTTTGGGCGGAGCCTCTCCGTCACCAAGCCCAAAAGGGCTCCGGCCCCGCCCAGCCGCTCCTATTCGCTGCACAACAAGATGAAGCGGCGGTCGCGAGATTTTCCCCAGGCCGTGGACCCCTCCCCTCAAAGCGACTCCACGTCAGGAGGGGGCGCCGAGCACCCCGAAGCCCCTCCCCCCGTCGACAGCCCCGGCTACAACGGGGACGTCAGCTCCCTGGACGACTCGACGGGCTCGGCGTTATTCCGCGCCAACAAATTGCCGCCGCCGCCCAGCGACTCGGCCCACGCGGGGAAGCGTTTTCCTCCGCCGCGAGAAACATGGCCGCCGGAGAAGAAAGTGGTGAAAGTGACGTCCCCGTCCAGCGGCTACTCCAGCCAGGATTGCGTGTCCCCGCCGTTTGCGCCTTCCGGCTCCTCGCCAAAGCGCAAGAGGGGAATTCTCGCAAAGCTTCAAAAGTTATTCCCCGGCACCTCCACTCCTTCCGTACATTCGGAAACGAAGAAAATCGCAATACCCCCCAAGGGTCCCCCGTCTCCAGTGGAAAAGGGGGACAGCCGGACCACCAAGCCGTCCGTGAAGACCCTGAGAGACCTCTTTGACATCCCTCCGCACCCTAAAGTCCATGCCCCTCCGGCGCCCCCTCCCGAGGTTTGGGCCCACAGCAAGCGGACCTTCGAGTTGCTCCTGGGACCCCCCGCCCCGGACGACGTCTACGCCATCATCAAAAAGAATCCCAAA